>NW_026578200.1:57500-72500 GCF_029603195.1 Condylostylus longicornis
AGCATTAGATAGGGTTTTGCTTCCAGGGTCCCAGAAAAATCTGACATTGGCACTTTTTGGTCCTGAAATAGCTCTATTTTAAGATTTTCTCAAAAAATTTTTGTATAACAAAAGCGCGTTTTTCTTTTATACTTAATATTACTAGAAACGTAAACCAACAAATAAATAATACTTTTTATTATTGGAAACACAAATCGATAACGAGAAATAAATAATGTTCGAAAATATAATGTCCTCACATGTTTTAAGTTCGAAAAATCAAAATAAACTTAAATAAATGTCAGCTTTTATGAGACATCAGATGTTTTGTGGCATCTGAATATTAATGCTTCATTTGTTATTGTTTTGAATATTATGTGTTGTCAGCAGGCTTTAAAAAATATACATAGAGAATATATGTATGTACGTATATAATACATTCATATGTACATACATATATTTGAATAAAATTATTATTTTGTTTTTGCCTAAACCTTTTCTTTATTTGAAAAATTACATTCATATGTACATATATATATTTGAATACAATTAAAAATTTATTTCTATATGTTCACCCACAGTTTTAAAAAAATAGGTAAACATTCATAATTATGTATTTTTGCGTTTAAAATTTTATTTCTAATTTTTTGAACAAAAAATTTTAAAATATTAAATTCTAATACATTCATGTACCTACATATATTTGAATAAAAATATTATTTTATGTATGCCTAAACCTTATATTTTTTGGAAAAATTTATTTCTGTATGTTACTTCCATGATTTAATAATTATGTGTTTCTATATGCCAAACCACAATTTTGAATATTAATCAACTCATAAAGAAAGCTTAAAAAAATTAGTTAGGAAGCTTTAAAAAAATATACATACATATTTATGCACTTAACTATTATAACAATATTTTTTTGGAAATTTTCTTTAGACTTTTATAATAATATTTTTCTGTTATATATTAAAAAAAAAATAAAGCAAAAATTTTAAACAAAATAAAAAAAATTTTTTTTAAAATAATTCAAAAGTTCTCTCTGTGCTTGCAACGAGTGCACTTGTATTATACGGCAATAATTAAGCATACAAACAATTGTAAAACAACAAAACAAAAAAAAAATTAATACCAAAATAAAACGAAGAATTAATGTAAAATTAGCGGATGAACCGCATGTAATTTCGAAAACGTCACGAAAAAATACAAATTCTAAGAGTGGTGGTACCACATCTAAAGTTACATTACAAACAATAGACGATAATAGTTCTTATATGGATAATCACATTGATGATGAAAGCGTCATAACTAGTGACGTAGAAAGCAAACATGTGCTTCCTACAATTACTATAATCAAGAAAAGGAAAAGATGTTCACGAGCTTTTAAAAGCCTGTGAAATTGACTATTATTATATTAGATCGATTTCAATTATTGGGAAAACTTATTTCAAGTCTGTAAAATCAAACAGCAAACTCATTTCTGCGTTAAATCAACAAAAATATGAATTCTTTACCTATGATTCAAAAGATATGAAACCTTTTAAGGCTGTGTTATCGGGTTTGCAGGTATTAGAACCGGCTGAAATCATAAAATACTTAAATAATAAAGGTTTGAAACATATTGAAATAAAGAAAATTAATAAAAATACACAATCTAATTATGAGTTAAACTTGTACATTGCGTACATTGAAAAAGGTACAACAACTTTAAATAAATTAAGGAATAACTTTTACTACATCCATAAAACTAAAGTTCGTTGGGAACGTAAGATCTCACAGAAAAAAAATTACCCAGTGCTACAACTGCTAAATGTATGGCCACGGGTCTAAAACTGTAAAGTTGTTACAAGATGTGCATATTGTGCTGGTTCGCATCAAGCTTCATTATGTGACAGAAAGGATAGCAAAAAATGTGCCAATTGCAGTGGTAATCATTATTCTTTCGATGATGTATGCCCTAATAAAATCACTTATCTCGCTTTGGTTAATCGTAAAAATCAAACATTACGAAAAACTACTACTTAATGCAACAAAAATTATAACAACATCAGTGCCGCTGATTACAATACTTTATTTCCAAATTCTCTTGGTGTCTGCAACAACAACAACAACAATAAAAACAACACATTATCTTCACTACAGATACCTTGGAGCAATATAATTAATAATACTAATAATGTAAATGGTCAAAACAAGAATCATATGATTAGAGGTAATTTTAACAATAGTAATATTAATACCTAACTCCGCCTGATTGCAATTTGCTATCTGCCGGTCCCAAGCCCGGGAAAAGGAGGAGGGTTTGAGGTAAAGGTTACACCGATCCTCAGAAAAATCTAGCCCAGTGTCTGGGGGGATAGCCAGACCACCCTCTCTTAGGGGTTATAATACTAATTGGCGGTCCTCCTGGTAGGGGGTTGAGCGCAAGGCTTACAACCTTGTCTCGTGAAACACGCTTCTGTATTGGGACCTAGAAAGATGCCTCGGATGAACAGCAGATTGATCACACGGAAAAAGACCCTCGCACAGAACACGGATTATGAGATGAAAATGAGATTAGGAACATTGAACGTATTAAGTTTATATAAACCTGGCGCTCTTAAAAACTTATTAGAACAAATAACGAAATATAAGGTACAAATTACTGCGATACAGGAGACCAGATTTTTAGGAGAAAAAATTTTTAACTCTGGTCAATACGTCATATATTCTAGTGGTAACAAAAATAATGTACATATGTTTGGAATTGGCTTTGTTGTATCAAAACAAGTAAATAGTAACATTATAGACTTTAAAGCAAAAAATGAGAGATTGTCTGCTTTAAGAATTAAAACGAAATTCTTCAACTTGGCGATTATTTGTGTTCATGCACCTACAGAGGATAAAAGTGAAGAAGAAAAGGATTTATTTTATAATAACTTAAATCAGTTGTATGATGAATTGCCGAAAAATGATATAAAAATAATTGCAGGAGATTTTAATGCTCAAATAGGGAGAACATCATCAACTCCACACAGCCTGCATACAGAATCAAATGACAATGGTTGTCGAGTAGTAGATCTGGCACAATACCGTAGAATGGTAATTAGTAGCACGACATTTGAACATAAACGTATTCATAAGGAGACATGGACTGCCCCAAGTAGAAATTTTAAAACCCAAATAGACCATTTTCTGATCGATTCTAGACATCGAAACAACATTCAGGATGTCAGAAGTTTTAGGGGGGCATCACACGATACTGATCATTTCCTGGTGTGTGCTGTTTTTAAGGCAAGAATATCCTCTGAAAGAAAAGAAAGGAAAAGAAGTAAGAAGAAATGGGATGTGAGCCGCCTAAAAGATAGTGACATTAAAAACCAGTTCGTTGATCATATAAACCAAAATTTGACAAACAATGATATGAATGGCAGTATAAATGATACGGACATTAATAACCACTGGAACAGAATTAAATCGGCAGTCACAAGAGCCTCAGATCGAGTTCTAAAAACAACAGCTAGAGCTCAAAGAAATGGCTGGTGGGATGATGAATGCCTATTGGCAAATAATCTAAAAAATGACGCCAGGCAAAAAATGTTGCATCGAAATACGAGAACGAATTTTCTGGAATATAAAAGACTAAGGAATTCAGCACAAAATTTATTTAGAAGAAAGAAAAGAGCATTGCTGGAAAGCAAACTAAGAAATATTGAAAATTTTAGACAAATAAATGACGCAAAAAAATTCTACAAAGAAATGAAATGTATAACAAATGATTTTAATCCTACTGTTGTCGCTTGTAGAGATACGAATGGAGATATACTGCAAGAAAAAACATCAATACTTAAAAGGTGGGCAAATCACTTTAATGATTTATATAATTCCAACATCATCAGAACAAACGAACATAAAAACGAATTTAGTACAGCTGAAGTGTATATCGAAGAGCCCACAGAACAGGATATGCATGAAAGTATAAAGAATCTGAAAAATAACAGGGCCAGTGGTATTGATGAGATACCGGGTGAAATGTTTAAGAGTGGTGGTATTCTTCTAGAAAAAGAACTACATAAACTTGTAAAAAAGATTTGGAGGGAAGAAAGTATGCCTGATGAATGGCACAAAGGTATAGTTGTACCTTTATATAAAAAAGGAGATAAATTGGATTGCCAAAATTATAGAGGAATTACACTATTATGTGCAGCTTATAAAATATTCACCTCTATATTAAACAATAGATTAAAAGTATATACCCAAGAAGTTATTTTTGATTACCAGGCTGGTTTTACGCCTGGAAAATCGACAACTGACCAACTTTTTACCATCAGGCAATTAATTGAAAAAAGCGCAGAATATAATTATAAATTTCATCATTTGTTTATTGATTTCAAACAGGCTTTCGACTCTATACAACGTGATAAACTATGGATGGCCATGGTGGAATTTGGTGTACCTAAGAAACTAGTCAACTTACCAAAGATGGCCACAAGTAAAAATCAGAATTACGTCAGAGTTCAAGGAGAATTGTCGGAACCTTTTGAAGCATATTATGGAGCAAAGCAAGGTGATGTGCTTTCTCCAACGTTATTTAACTTCGCTCTTGAAAAAATAATACGTTCATCGAAAATTGAAACGAACGGCTGCCTTTGGAATAAGTCCTCACAAATTTTGGCTTTCGCCGACGACGTGGACCTTATTGCTCGAAACATCAACACATTAAAAGAAAATTTCAAAAGTTTTGAAGAATCAGCAAGGCAAATTGGATTAGTTATAAATGCAAGCAAAACGAAGTACATGAGTAACCAGCACACTACTAATGACCAAATAATCGTTCTCAATGAGCATAGTTTTGAAAGGGTCAATCGTTTCAAATATCTTGGGTCGATTATCAATATATCAAACGACTGCACCGAAGAAATAAATGAACGATTAAAAGCAGCAAACAAGGCATACGCCTCTTTATATAAAATTATGGGATCGAACTTATTAAGTCAAAACTCAAAGATCCAATTATACAAAACGTTAATTGTGCCAGTTCTTATATATGGTGCTGAGACTTGGACTCTGAAAAGGAGTGATGAAAACAAACTTGACGTATTTGAAAGAAAAATAATCAGACGGATTTTGGGGCCAAGAATAGAGGAAGATGGTTCAATACGCCTAAGAACCAATGAAGAATGTTATAACGTTTTAAAAGAGTCAAAATTAAGTAGCCGTATTAAAATTCAACAATTAAAGTGGGCTGGCCATGTATCAAGAATGGACCAAGATAAAGCAACAAACAAAATATTTAAATATGGTCCAGAAGGAAAGAGAAATGTTGGTAGGCCAAAACTACGTTGGCTAGATAATATCGAAAAAATTGCTGAAAATTTAAATCAGAGGAATTGGAGATCAATCGCCGCAAACAGAGATGAGTGGAGAAATCTTTTAAAGGAGGCCAAGATTCAATATGGATCGCTGAGCCAACAATGATGATGATGATGATGAATATTAATACCTACAATAATAATAATGAAAATAACAACAACAACAATTTTAATAATTTAAATGACACAAATTGTAATTTATTTTCTGTAGATGAAATTTTAAAATTAACTAAAGAAATTTTAGGTAAATTAAGCCAATGTAAAAATAAGCATGAGCAGTTTATGATTATAACCGAACTCTCGGTAAAATATTTGTATTCAAAATGATTTCTTCCAACAAAATTAATATTATAATTTGGAATGCTCGTTCCATAGCAAATGAAAGTATTGAATTTTTTAAATTTCTAACTTGGTTGAATCCTACAATCAATTTAGCTTCACCTTACTACAAAATATATAGAAACGATCGCACGGATCGCAAGGGTGGTGTTGTTGCCATAATTGTAAAGGGCGTTTTGGAGCACTCTCCCTTACCAGTGTTGCAAACTGAGCTGATTGAAAATATAGGTTTAAAAATAACTACTAGTGATGCTCAAACATTTAAGCTCTATGCAGTATACTTTTCGGCCACTAAAAATTATACAAATAAATTAAACTTAGATAAAAAAATCAAACGGGAAAAAATTAAAACTTTGTTAAAAATGATTTGCTGAGGGTGTCAAGGATCATGGGCAATTATATTGTTGGCGGCGACATGAATTCTAGGAACTGGAATTGGGGCTGTGCTCGGGCTAACTGTTGGCGAAATGTTCTAAATAACCTGCTGCAAACTGATAAATTTGCTTTATCTCTTTGAACCTACATATTGTCCAGCTAATGTAAATTCTCAACCTTCTACACTTGACTTTTTTCTCACAAATTCACCTGATTTTTGTTCTCAACCTATGATTCTTGATAATCTATCGTCTGACCATCTTCCGGTGGGGGTGCAAATTAGTGGATCGGTTGTCAGTACTGATAATTTTTATTTAGATTATCATAACGCAAATTGGCATTTTTATCGGGCTTATTTAAAGGTTTAAAAATAAATACCTGTAATACGAAGTTGCCTCCTTATTTGGTTTCACTAATTAATCGTAGAAACTCAGTCAGAAGGAAGTGGATTCGTAATCGTTTATTGTTATATTGTGCACAGTTGAGGCAGTTGAAATATAAAATTAGGACTGAAATTATAGAATACAGAAGTAAGAAGTGGTCTAGTACCCTAGGCTCCCTGAACTGGGGTGGGAAACCTCTCTGGAAGTTTGTTAAAATTGTTAAAACTAAAAATAAATATGTTCCGGCTCTTAAGGATAATAATTCGATTCACACTACAAATATTGAAAAAGGTAATGCTTTAGGGAAAAATTTTTATAACAAACATAAGAATAACGATGTCTTAGGTGATGCTATCACTATTTCGCAGGTCAATATTTCTGCTGGACAGATAGATGGTTTGGACATCGAAAATTTTGAACCTATAACATCTCACGTAATAAATCACGTCATTTCTGCTTTAAAAACAAAAAAATCACCTGGTGCAGATCTTATTACAAACTTATGTATTAAAAAACTTCCTAATTGTACAAAGATTTATTTAAATTCAATTTATAACGCTTGCTTGAAGCTCGGCTATTTCCCTAACGCATGGAAGGAGGCATATGTTATCGCGATTCTTAAGCCGGGAAAGCCTCCTGACGGCGTTAACAGTTACCGACCGATAAGTCTACTCAGTAACCTGTCAAAAATATTTGAAAAAATTATTAAAATTAGACTAAATGAATTCATTGAAAGAAGGCCATAATACATTGCATCCATTATTGCGTGTTAAAAATTATGTTAAAGAAAATTTCCAGGACAAAAAATCGGTTGGCATGGTGACTCTTGGAATTAACTCAGCATTTGACACGGTGTGGCATAGGGGGCTACTGCATAAGCTTAAAATGTATAGATTTCCTGTGTATTTAATTAAAATGATTCGAATTTTGCTTCAATGAAAGGAAGTTTAGGGTTTCTGTAAATGGTATATTCTCTGACTATCATCAAGTGGAGGCTGGTGTGCTCCAGGGCTCAGTTCTGGGGCCCATATTATATAACGTATGTACTTCCGATATGCCATTAACTCGAAACACCATATTATCAATTTTCGCCGACGATACTGTGATATATTGTGCAGACACTGATTGCAGCCAAATTTTAAATAACTTGCAAAATGCACTAAATGGTCTATTCAGATAGACCCGGGCAAGGGAAATCATATGCCGAGATATTAAAGGATATTAGGAGCAATGTGGATCCTGGAGCGTCACAAGCAGTTATCAGGGGAGTCCGAAGAACCCAAAGAGGGGATGTACTTGTGGAGATGTCAAATGAGAACAAAGATAAGCGGGGTTTTGTTAGGAGCTTACAGAATGTGCTAGGCACGACGGCCGTGGTATAGGGCTTGACTCCGATTGTTCCTTTGGAAATAAGGGACCTCGATTTTCTTACAACGGAAGGAGGGGTAAAGGCCGCACTGAAGGACGCTCTTGGGCGGGAGCCGGAATACAAGCTGACTCTAACAAAACATATTAGGAGGGAGCAGAGGTTGGCAATAATAGAAATGGAGACCAAATACGCTAGGGAACTTATTACAACGGGTAAAGTGAAAATAGGATGGATAAACTGCAGGGTAAGAGAAAGGGCAGAGGTAAAACGATGCTACAGGTGTATTGGTTATAGCCATATAAGGAGCAATTGCAGCGGAGTCAATCAGGCGGACTTCTGCTATAGACCTAGAGGCAACAAAGTTAAGGAATGCCAGGAAAATCCGGTATGCCTGCTGTACACCGAAATGAAGCAAGCAGATGCAGACCATATATCAGGGACGGATAGATGTAATGCTTTAATGTAATGGTGGCACTAGAGAAAGTTAAAAAAACGTCGCGATGATTAGAGTAATACAAGGTAATGTTATTATTGTTATAATTATTATAATTATTATTATAATTATTACAATTATTATTATTATTGTTATTGTTATTATTATTATTGCTATTATTATTATTGTTATTTATTATTATTAGTTGTTGTTACTATTATTATTATTATTTTTATTATTATTGCTATTATTATTATTATTATTATAGTAGTTACGATTATTATTATTATTTTATTATTATTATCATTATTATTATTATTATGACTATTATTATAATTATTGTTATTATTATCATTATCATGATTATTATTTATAATAATCATGAATTTTATTATTATTTTGGTAACTATTATTATTATTTTTATTATTATTATTATTATTATTATTATTATTACTATTTTTGTTATTATTCTTATTATTATGATTATTATTATTACAATATTATGATTATTATTAATATTATTATTATTATGATTATTATGATTATTATTATGGCTATTATTATTAATATTATTGTTATTATTGTTATTTTTTTTACTATGATTATTATTGTTATTTATAATATTATTATTATTATTATTATTATTATGGTAACTATTATTCTTATTATTAGTATTATTATTATTATTATTATTATTATTATTATTGTTATTATTATTATTATTTTTATTATTATTCTTATTATCATGATTTTTATTATTATAATTATTAATATTATTATTTTTATTATTATGATTATTATTATTATTATTATTATTATTATTATTATTATTATTATTTTTATTATTATTATTTTTATTATTATTATTATTATTAATTTTTTTATTTTTATTATTATGATTACTATTATTATTATTATTATTATTATTATTATTACTATTATTTTTATTATTATTAATTTCATGATTATTATTATTATTATCATTATTATTATTATTATTAATTTTATGATGATTATTATTTTATTATTTTTATTATTATTATTTTTGTTAGAATTGTTATTATTATTATTATTATTGTTATTATTATTATTATTATTATTATTATTATTATTATTATTATTATTATTATTATTATTAATATTGCTATTTTTACTATTATGATTACTATTATTATTATTATTATTATTATTATTATTTTTATTATTATTATTTTTATTATTATTATTATTATTAATTTTTTTATTTTTATTATTATGATTACTATTATTATTATTATTATTATTATTATTATTACTATTATTTTTATTATTATTAATTTCATGATTATTATTATTATTATCATTATTATTATTATTATTAATTTTATGATGATTATTATTTTATTATTTTTATTATTATTATTTTTGTTAGAATTGTTATTATTATTATTATTATTGTTATTATTATTATTATTATTATTATTATTATTATTATTATTATTATTATTAATATTGCTATTTTTACTATTATGATTACTATTATTATTATTATTATTAATATTATTATTATTATTATTATTATTATTATTATTATTATTATTATTATTATTATTATTAATATTATTATTATTATTACAAATATTTTTTTTTTTTTTTTATTTATTTATTATACTTTATTCTCTGTATTATTACAAAAATGTTTAAGAGAATAAGAAAAGGGCATTATTATTTAAAGAAATATTTGCATAATAATACAATTATTGCGATGATTAGAGTACTACAAGGTAATGTGAATAGGAGCACAATGGCCAACAACCTCCTCGCTCAAGTAAAAATAGAGAGGGGGGCGGATGTGGTACTAATAAGTGAACAATACAGGAACTGAGATCACCAGGACTAGTACTCGGATTCGACGGGCACCGCTGCGATATGGGTCACGGATCCAGTAGCGGTGCCAGTAAAGGACCATGGAGCACGGAATAGTTATGTATGGATCAGGAGTCGCGGTCTAGTTTTATTCAGATGTTACTTCACTCCAAACCAGCCTATAGAAATTACCAGCGCAGCCTGGAGGCACTGGAGAATGCCACAAATGGAATAATAGGTCAAAAGATAGTTGCGGGAAATTTTAACGTATAGGGCGGTTGAGTGGGGCATGTCGGTGCCGAACAGAAGAAGCAAACTCATAATGGAAATGGTATCGAGGCAGGCACAAGTAGTTTTGAACAGAGGCAGCACAGCAACATTTCGAAGGCACGGCTACACTGGAACCATACCCGATATATCATTGGCAACTGAAAATGTTGCTAACATAATAAACGAATGGAGAGCTATAGAGGACTTCACGGGTAGTGAGACTCAGATTGAAGATACAGGACGCGCAAAAGCGGATAGGATCACAGAAGACAAGATGGGGGCCATAAAAGCGGCGTTTGATGAGGCTATGCCAAAGAAAAGAATTAATTGAGGAAGAAGCCCGATGTACTGGTGGACGCCAGAGATTTCGGATCTTAGAAGAGAGTGCATACGACTGCGGCGAGCTGCACAACGCAAAAGGAATGGATCAGAAGTGGCAAAGGCGTTCATGGAGTACCGAACTGCAAGGAAGACGCTTAGAATTTCCATTGGCAAAATTAAGACAAAATGCTTGAGAGACCTTTGTAAGGACGTGGATGAGAATCCCTGGGGACTCGGATATAAGATTGTAATGAAGAGGACCGAGTGTGCAACGAATACGGAACATCTAGGGAGTGGCAAGTTGGAAGAGATTGTGGACGCTCTTTTCCCTTCGCATCCTATCCGGACGATGACCCAAAAAACAGTAGCTGAAGGGGATGTTCCTAAATTCACCCTGGAGTAATTAAAAGAGGCGGCCAGTACAATCAAAAACGGGAAGGCCCCGGAACCAGATGGGATACAAGGAGAGGTCATCAAGGAAGTTGTAAATACGTGCTCGCAGGTACTACTGGAGGCATATAATACCTATCTGGAAGAAGGCGTATCCTGTAAGCGGTGGAAGCACGCGCGCCTGGTGTTGTTAGATGAGGGAAGGAGCAATCCGCTGTTGGCAGCGTCCTACAGGCCCTTGTGCATGCTTGACATGGCCGGAAAACTGCTAGAGAAATTATTGAAGAAGAGGCTGCAGGCGGCCATAGAAGCAGCGGGAGGACTGGCAGGCATGCAGTATGGTTTCAGGAAAGGACGGTCAACGATGGACGCAATAAAAAGGGGTGGTGGATGCAGTCAGGGCCGCCGAATCGGGTAATCACCATTCAAGAAAGCTGGCACTACTGGTGACGTTAGACGTGAAGAATGCTTTTAACTCGGCGAGAAGAGAGGACATTTTACAACAGTTGCGTGGAAGAGTTCGAGTACCGGCGTGTTTGCGGCGAATACTGGAAGGTTAGCTTAGTGACTGTACTCATTTGATGGTGGTACAAAATGTAGGCAGATAACGTCGGGTGCTGCGCAGAGTTCTATATTGGGCTCGGACTCGTGAAACATTATATATAACAGCGTACTGCAGTTGGAGATGCCAAGCAATACTCAACTGATTGGCTATGCGACAACACGACTTCGAGTTAGCTACGGCCAAAACAGAGTTGAGACGAAGTCGGCAGTTAAATATTTGGGTAGACAACATAGTTGTCTGCCGGGTATCCCCTGGAAATCTACCACGGTAAAGCCGACGAGACTGGGTGAAATGCGAATCGCTGGCGCTTAAAACCAGCTAGCTGTTGGGGGGTAGGATGGGTGCGTGCGCCAGCGTCGTGCGGATTTCGGCAATGGGACGAGCAGTCTTCAAACTTCGGGAAAATTCCAAGCGCGTCTGTACTCATAATGAGCGGCGACTTGGTCGACGTCTGACAACAAAGAGCTCAAACTTCAACTTTTATGCAATGAATAAAACAAAAGATATTATTACCCCAGGTGGTAATCCAGTTCTGCTTGAGAATCCACTCTCTTCGGAGACCGATCCCACGGATTCTGGAGGGGATCAGTTATTGCATTTTATAAATAAATCAACGCAGCAGAGATCAACGACAACAGCAAACAGGCAACAGGATACTTAAGATACAACGGCAACGTCGAGGAAGAAGAATGTAGCAGCAGTAGGCCAAAGGACAACAACGTACCTCAACAAGCAAAATATCGAGGTTATTATGGTGGATGGAACACCGAAAACAGATCCTTTTAGGCGTAGTAGACTGCTAGCCCGGTCACCAGAGCAAACAGGTAATATTATAGAAAAGAATCTAAGTGAAGGGAAAGACGTGAGCATGAGTATCAAGGACGGACTCGTGAAGCTCGAAGGGGCAATTGAGAAGATGCGACAATGTAGGTCGCGAAGAGTCGAAATTATAAGGAGAAGAGGGGAACTCGCTCGAACACCCAGGATGGTGCCGCCATGTACGATCTCCAACAAGCGGACGAGGGGTCGGAGCCCGACTCCAGCTACGGAGTCGGATAAACTGCAGGATAAGGGAAAGGGTATAAGTAAAGCAATGCTACAGGTGTCTTTGTTATGGCCATATAAGAAGCAATTGCAACGGAGTCGATCGTGCGGACCTCTGTTATAGATGTGGACGTAGGGGCCACAAAGTTAAGGAATGCCAAGTAGATGTGGATCATATATCGGGGACAGGTAGATGTAATGCTTTTAGGGTGGCACTAGAGAAAGTTAAAAAACGTCGCGATGATTAGAGTACTACAAGGTAATACGAATAGGAGCAGAATGGCCAACGACCTCCTCGTCCAACTAAAAATCGAGAAGGGGGCGGATGTGGTACTAATAAGTGAACAATACAGGAACGGAGATCACCAGGACTGGTATTCGGATTCGACGGGCACCGCTGCGATATGGGTCACGGATCCAGTAGCGGTGCCAGTAGAGGACCATGGAGCAGGGAATAGTTATGAATGGATCAGAAGTCGCGGTCTAGTTTTATTCAGCTGTTACTTCACCCCAAACCAGGCAATGGAAAATTACGAGCGCAGCCTGGGGGCATTGGAGGATGCCATAAATGGAATGATGGGTCAAAAGATAGTTGCAGGACATTTTAACGCTAGGGCGGTTGAGTGGGGTATGTCGGTGCCGAACATAAGAGGCAAACTCATAATGGAGATGGCATCGAGGCAAGGACTGGTAGTTTTAAATAGAGGCAACACACCAACATTTCGACGTCACGGCTACACTGGAACCATACCCGATATATCGTTGGCAACTGAAAATGTTGCTAACATAATAAACGAAGGGAGAGTTGTAGAGGACTTCACGGATAGTGACCACCAATACATTACTTTCAGCATAGGGGCAGTACCAAGAAGCAATCGCAAAAGAGAAGGGCATGGATGGAACGTTAACAAATTAAATAAGGTCAGATTAGCAGAGACGTTACAAGTCAGATTTAACAAAATGAAAGAAACTCAGATTGAAGATACAGGACGCGCAAAAACGGAAAAGATCGCAGAAGACACGATTGAGGCCATAAAAGCGGCGTGTGATGAGGCTATGCCAAAGAAAAGAATTAATCGAGGAAGACGCCCGGTGTACTGGTGGACGCCAGAGATTTCGGATCTTAGAAAAGAGTGCATACGACTGCGGCGAGCTGCACAACGCAAAAGGAATGAACCAGAAGCGGCACAAGCATTCATGGAACACCGAACTGCAAGGAAGACGCTTAGAATTTCCATTGGCAGAAGCAAGATAAAATGCTGGAGAGACCTTTGCAAGGATGTGGATAAGGATCTGTGGGGACTCGGATATAAGATTGTAATGAAGAGGATCGGGTCTCCAACGAACACGTAACATCTGACAAGTTGGAAGAGATTGTTGACGCCCTTTTCCCCTCGCATCCTATCCGGACGATGACCCAAAAAACAGTAGCTGAAGGGGATGTTCCTAAATTCACCCTGGAGTAATTAAAAGAGGCGGCCAGTACAATCAAAAACGGGAAGGCCCCGGAACCAGATGGGATACAAGGAGAGGTCATCAAGGAAGTTGTAAATACGTGCTCGCAGGTACTACTGGAGGCATATAATACCTATCTGGAAGAAGGCGTATCCTGTAAGCGGTGGAAGCACGCGCGCCTGGTGTTGTTAGATGAGGGAAGGAGCAATCCGCTGTTGGCAGCGTCCTACAGGCCCTTGTGCATGCTTGACATGGCCGGAAAACTGCTAGAGAAATTATTGAAGAAGAGGCTGCAGGCGGCCATAGAAGCAGCGGGAGGACTGGCAGACATGCAGTATGGTTTCAGGAAAGGACGGTCAACGATGGACGCAATAAAAAGGGGTGGTGGATGCAGTCAGGGCCGCCGAATCGGGTAATCACCATTCAAGAAAGCTGGCACTACTGGTGACGTTAGACGTGAAGAATGCTTTTAACTCGACGAGATGGGAGGACATCTTACAAAAGTTGCGAGGAAGATTTCGAGTCCCGCAATATTTGCAGCGAATACTGGAGGATTACCTTAGTGAGAGTAGTCTGCAATACTCAATCGATGGTGGTACAAAATGTATACAGATAACATCGGGTTATAGCAACCCGCGCAGGGTTCTATATTGGGGCCGGACTTGTGGAACATTATGTATGACAGCGTACTGCAGTTGGAGATGCCAAGCAATACTCAACTGATTGGCTATGCGACAACACGACTTCGAGTTAGCTACGGCCAAAACAGAGTTGAGACAAAGTCGGCAGTTAAATATTTGGGAGTTATACTGGACACGAGACTTAACTTTTGGCAACAAATTCAAAGTGTTTCAGAGAAAGTAGCAAAGACTATCAA
>NW_026578200.1:77500-87500 GCF_029603195.1 Condylostylus longicornis
TATTGTTCAGTCTATTAAAATCTATTTTTGAAATCACAGCAGTATCAGGAGTATTTTCTTTTTTTCAACTATTACCGATTTAACAAGAAGTCCAGTCATACAATGATCTGTAATTTCAAAATTAAAAATTCCCTTTTCACATGACTGCAAAGGAATAGTATCGAAACGACCATGAATATGATCTAGGCAAGAGCCAGAACTAATCCTAGTCGGTTCATTAATAAAAGGAAATAAACCATTTTCGGTTAGAATTGAAAGATAATAGTCAACATTTTCAGAATTAGATAGAGAATCTAGATTAAAGTCACCAACAATTATTAAATTAGAGGAATTTACGTTATATAGCAAATTTTTGAGCTCATTAAGAAATATATTAACTGAACAACTATGTAATCTATACACACATATAAAAGAAAACGAAATATCCTTAATTTTACAATCAAGCACCATACCACCAGCAGCATACGACTCGTTAGTATTAGCAAAAAATGTATAATTAGGAATATTGTACTCCATTAATTAGTTCTCAAAAACCCAAATTTCAGAGACAAAAATAAAGTCCGGCTTGTTAATAAATGTTTCTAAATGTACTAGCAACAAATCAAAGTTTTGTCTAAGGCTTCTTATGTTTTGATGTAATATAAAAAACAAATTAGTGGTAGAGGAAAATCTAAAAACACTACTACAATTTAAGCCACAATTACCACTATAACTATTATCAAAATCTAAATCTAAGTTATTTTGTTGAATTATCATTTACCTAGGGGTTTCATATGGTTATATAAAGCCAGTCTTGTCCTTTGCAGATGCTCTCTGTACTTGCTTTCATGTGACTTCTATTGGTCTTCAAGTTATTAGCAACTTGCTTCTGAGAAATCCCCATTTTTTCGTGATATTGATCATAGATATTTCGTATCTTAATTAAGTCTGTTGGTAAAACTTCTTGGTTGATTAAAACTTTAATATTCACTTGAGTTATACCATCGACACATACATCATTTTGATCAAATAGGTATGCCAAGTAAAGTCTTACATTACTGTATATTCTATGATCTCTCAGTCGCGAAAGTACATACATGCTATCATCTTGCTCAAGCGCTTTTTGGGTTAATTTGGCAATTGGTATGAATAACGGACTGATATAGCTGGATTTTATATTATCATTTGTAGCAACACTTGGTTTTGTTTGAATGCATGGATTAAGTGTTTCACCTTGTATCCAATTGGATTACTTTTCCAAATTATTATTAGCTGACGTACTTCTAGTATTAGTTATTGGATCAGCAATTTTGGATCTACTACCATTCACAACCATATTGCATGCAAAGTCACTATTATTATTACTGTAATTATTGTTGTTATTATTGTTCGTATTGTTATTGATGATATTATTACTTTTATTGTTATTATTATTATTACCATTAATTTTTTTGTTATTATTATTGTTATTCATATGCTTACATTTACACTTTATTTTCGAAAAGCATGTATTCAGCACTTTTTTGTTGTACATAAAGAGTGAACTTCTGGCTAATGAACTAACATTTCCAGCTGTTTTATTTTTTTAATTTGTTGTCATTAACCGATTTTCTAATAAACAATCTTTTTTGGAAATTGTAATACTTGATACTGATGTTTTTATTTTTTCAAGTGAATCAAATAGGTGGGTATGTTGACATGTTTTAAGTACAGCATTGCTAGTTGGATCAACTTCATTTAGCAGTAATTGCTAATATCCAATTTTCTTTTTCAGCATGTTTAGTTTATTTAAATAAACTGGACATTTTTTGCTTTGTGTTTCATGAGTGGCATCAAGGTTAAGTTTTAACCTCTCATTCGCAGCTAAGCAGTTAATATATTTATTAACTTTCTCCTTTTTGCACTTACTGTTTTTGTGTTTACCTAAACAATTAACACACTTCTCTTCATTTTTGCATTCAGCCGTCTTGTGATTGAATCCATGACACTTAAAACACCGAAGCACTCTCAACGCGTCGAATACCTTGCAGCGTTCCCAACCTATAGAAACTTTTTCATTTTGCAAAGCTTTAGGAAAAGATTCTTTATCAACTTCGACAATAGCATTATATTTTTCTTCACCCTGCCTTTGTACTTTATATATCTTAATCATTTTCATTTCACTCGCTTCAAGATGATGGTTTTGCGCTTTCAATTTGGTTATTAACTCAACTTCTAAGTACTGTGTGCCAATGTGCACTATTTCAATTTTAGGTTTTATTTCAGAAGGAATTTTGACTACATAGTTCTTATCCAGGTTACCCTCAAGTACAGATTTAATTTTCTTCCTCTCTAGATTATCATCAGTTTCAACAACAATCACACCGTTCTTTCTATTTTCAATATTTTTTGTTTTAAAGTCTTTTGGATCGACCTTCTTATTTAAATCTGCTCTTATAACATTACACTTTTGTTTTAGTATAGGTTTGTTAATCAAAGGTAGTTGCTTTTTTATTTGCGGAAATTTTTTATTTGCATCAGCATTTTTTACAATATCCAAGAATAAAATATTTTCACCTATATTTAATTTGACCTCATTTGCTTTTACTTTTTTAAATTCACTTCAAAGTTCATCTGACTTCAATAAACTTTTGTTTACAACTGTATTCAATTTTTCAGTGTCCGTTTTGAATAATTCGGCTATTCTCGATACTTTACCAAAGTCTTTTTGTTGAGCACTTTTTATACTTTCTAAGCGCTCCAGGTACCTATCTTCAATGACCTAGCTTCACGAAGCAAATGAAGTACCTAGCTTCATTTTTTTTATCGCATTCTCGAATTCTTGTTTACATTCATTTAAATAATCATTATTTTTTTTTACTGCGCAATCTATATTTTGTGAAATCATATCAACATTTTGAATATATAAAACGCTGATGTGTTTATATCTAACAAGTCCCAATACTCAATTTTTTTACGAAATATTACGAATTTTTGGCTTCGTTCCTGTTTTTTTCTTTAAATGCTACTGATCGTGTCATATTTTTTATTATTTTTTTCTTTTTTTTACGTAAAAAAGAGTTTAATATTTTAAAAAATCTCAGGATAATATATACATTTTTTAAAAAGCTCCCCATTAAAATTCTGTTGCACGAAAAAGAAAGAAAGGTAGGAGGAAAGATAAAATGAAAAAAAATTTAAAATTTATACTTCAGTATGGTTTCAAATGTTAATGAGAAAGGATGTATGATTTTTCATGCATATTTTGTATTTCCCAATAAGGTAAGTTGAGTAGTGTCGGCTAACAAAAATGTTAATAAAAGTAATATAAGTTGACACATTTCAACAATTTGAATTATCTCATTTCGGTTATTTATACGTTACTTATAAAATTGTTTCAAATTATTTCAGTTAGTTTTTAAGTTATTCAAAATAAATATGTATGTCCAATCATTTTTTTTTTTAAATAGTTATTTTAAAACTATTTCAAACATGTTATATTGAGTGTTTCAAAAATTTTGTTGTGCACTTCTTTCATATTTCATTAGCAGGTAAACAAGAGCACTCTATTCATAAAATGGCCCTGCCTGTGTATGAGTCTTAATAGTAAACGCAAACGGACAAAAATTTATATCAGTACTTACTACCTGTCATTTTACAATCGGAGTTTTTGAGTCATTTGCTACATTTGCTACTCGTAATATACTATTTATTTCAAAAATAAAAAAGATATTCGAATCCGGTCATAAAATATATTATTGCCTTTTCCAAAACCTTTTAAATATTTTTTTACTTAGGTAAAATTTTTTCTCACAAATAGAGGTAAAATTTAGAAGTGTATATAAAATTTGTATCTAAAAAATTATATTTGTATTTTAGATATTATTTTCTAATTCCCTCTCCAAATTTTTTCTTTACTATGTATTTATATCAATATTTAATAATTATTATTTTTCATTTATTATATTTTCAACTTGACACCACAGTTACTTCCCATATCTTGAGTTAATTTACCCTATGAGAAAAATAAAAGCTGTTCCCTTAAAAATAATGAAATGCTTTCAGTAACATATAAAACGTTGAAGGCGAAGGTTGTGCTTGTTGTTTTTCTGCTGTTTCAAGAATTTTAAAATAATTATGAATGAAAATATTAATATATTTTTCTGATTTTTCAAATATATTTTCTAAATTTTACCTGCTTTATAATAAATGCGAATTTATTTTAATATTTCTTTTCAAAAAATAACCACTTCGATTTAAAAAAACCCATATAAAAGAAGGTCGTGCTTTCAAGTTTCTCTCTGAGCGTTGGAACTTGTTAGATATAAAGACATTAAATACACAATCGTCGCAAATGAATTTAACAGATTTATTTGCGTCTAAAACGTTGCTTGCTGCTGGATCTAAACCACTGCATTTTATAGCGTTATGATATGTTTTACCACATACCCCCGCACGCCTTATACCGGTCTCACCACTGATCTGGTTCGACATTTGTTACATTCAGCCATTAGAGCTGTTGAAATCCCAATATAAACAGGAACAACTATTTTAACTCAATAAACGTTATTTATTAATAAAATTTTTTTTCGAGAGTAATTAACACGTCCGATTACTATGTAAAATTGATAAGTCAATGAATTTATGAATTATTATGATTATTATGATTATCATTGTGATTAGTATTATTACGATTATTAGTATTATTATTATTGTTACTATTATTATTAATATTATTATTATTATTATTATTATTATTATTATTATTGTTATGATTACGATTATTATGATTATTATTATTATTATTATTATTATTATTATTATTATTATTATTATTATTATTATTATCATCTTCCACATTATACTTCATACCGAAAGGTTGTTTAATTAATTTATGGAAAAAATTTAATTTTAAATTCTGATTCTCAAATTTCGTAATATAATTTGAGTAAAACAAAAAAAAAATATAGTTGTTACAAACAACTACAGACATGGCAGAGGATTGCACAAAATGTAATACAAAAATCAAAGGTGAAACGGGCATAAGATGTGCTGGAGTGTGCGCCAAGGTGTACCATTCAACTTTGAAATGTTCCGGTTTGGATCAATACCTGAGCAATGTTCTGGACACAAATAAAAGAGTGAAATTCATCTGTGATGACTGTGTACAATACATTCAAAATGTGGATTTGGTGTTACAAAATATGGAAAGAACGGTTGATAAAAATTGTTCATATTTGAAAGAATACAAAATGGAATTTGAAGATGCGTTGAAAAAAACCAAATTGGAAATAATGCAGCTCCTCAAAACAATAGAGAGCAGCTATATGAACAGATTGGAACGAATGAAAAAAAGCCAACAAAAGGAAATGGAAAAAATTGCAAAATTCACAGAAATGTTCAAAACGGAGAGCGAGAAACTGAATGCTGGCATAAAAAAAACAATAGTAAAAAATGATGAATTATGTACCGAGTTAAAACAAATAAATGTGAATGAAATTAATGTAGGTGAATGCATGTCATTTTCAAACGTTTTAAAGCAAGGTGCAAACGTTAGCAAAAATATTCAACTTGCAATGAAAAAACAAGTACCGTTGGTTATTAAACCTAAAAATAAACAGAAATGTGAGAAAACTAGATTGGATTTAAATAAGAAGGTAGATCCAAAAAATTTAAAAATTCTAAATATTGAAAACAGAAAATATGGTACTGTTTTGGTTGAAGCAGCAAATAATGAGGAAAGAGAAAAAATTAAAAGTGGTATTCAAACAAAATTAGAGGACTCATATGAGATAAAAATTCCACTAGATATAAAACCAAAAATTGAAGTAGTACACATGAGCGTTAAACACAGAGGAAGAATTGATAAACAAATTGAAAACAAAAACCAACATTTAGAGTTCAGCTAGTTGAAAGTATTAAAAGTTTTTGGAGTGAAAAAACTGGGAAACGAAAAATTTAATGCTGTTATAGAAATTGATAAGGAAACCTTTCCTAAAGCAATAGCGAATGAAAAAGTATCAATTGGATGGGAAAGATGCAAAGTCTTTGATGCAATTAGATTACTTCCCTGTTTCAAATGCAAAGGATTTAACCATAGAGCTGCTGAGTGTAAAAATAAAGAAACTTGTTTGAATTGTCTTCAAAATCACAAAAGTGAAGAATGTAAAAAAGAAAAAATTAATAAGTGCATTAACTGTGTCAAAGTGAATAAAAAATTAAAATTGGGTTTTGATATTAACCATGATACATTTAGCAGAGAGTGTCCAGTCTATTTAAAGAAAATAAGTGTGAAAAAGCAAAAAATAGGGTATTAGCAATTACAGATCTTTGATGGAACTAAAAAAAATGAAGACGTGATATATGATATAGGTTTTAACGTGGACAAAAATTGTAACATTACAAACGACATAAATATTAATAAAAACAACTCTACTACCAATAACGAAATAATTAATGGTATTGCAGAAAGTTCAAAAGATAACACTAATACTTATAATATAAGTAATATTAATGATGAAACGAGCGTAAAACCAGTAGCGTGTTGTACTACAGAAATTCCAAAGTACGCAAACCAACGTGTTCAAAGAGCTGTGAAACGTAAAGTAAAACCATTAACCAAAATTAATGGAAAAAGGGTAAATGAATTCTTCCCTAAAATTTTCAAAATGCGCAAATATTCTTCTACACACAACACTGATTCTAGTAATTTCAATAATAACAACAACAATAAGGATAGTGATAGTATTCAAAATGATGACGACAACAATAACAACAATAATTTTTCTAATAAAAGTAATACGTAATCATAACACAAGCATTAACAGTAATTCAAATAATAGCAACAACAATAAGAATAATGGTAGCATTCAAAATAATGATAACAACAATAATAACAAAAATTATGATAATAAAAGTAAAATTAATAACACTAACAATAATAATTACAATAATAATAATAATACTAATAATAGTCATAACGACAAAAATAATTGCAAGTACAGTAACTGGATTAAAAAAGAAACATTAAATCCGCAGCGAGATATTGAAAATTTTAATCAAACTCAAGAAAAACAAAATAACAAAATAGTTAATTCTTTTGTCGATCCAATGGCACCTCCCATCGTAAAACTTACGAAAAAAGCAATTGAAAGTGATGATAAGATATATGTATTATCCCGGCTTAGAGATCATAGAATATACATAAATGTAACAATTTTCCTTGCATACTTCTATGATCAAGATGATATCTGCTATGATGGTATGACTCAAACTAGCATTAAGGTGCTAATCGATCAAGAAGGCTTACCGACGGATCCAAGGAACTATGTAAAATATACTATAAATATCATGAAACAGTAGGAGTCAAGCAGGAAACAGTTATAAAAGATCTAAAATGTATAGACGCCATATAGATAACAAATACAGAGATTACCTCCAGAAAGTACGAGTGAATTGGCAAAATTACATGATAGGTATACTATAATGACGACATACAATAATTTGAATCAAATAGGTAATTTAAATATTTTATACCTAAATATATGCAGCATTAGACATAGGATTTTGGAGCTTGAAGCGTTAGTACAGAGTTATGAAAATGTGGATATTGTCATTCTTAGGGAAGTATGGATTTTTGAAAATGAAGTTGACGTCTACAATATACAAAACTTTAAATCTATTTATAAATGCAGAAATGAAAAGAGAGGTGGTGGTACAGCAATTTTTGTGAGTAACAAATTAAACTACAATGAAATTGAAAAAAATGAAATGTATAATTTTACTGTAATTGAAATCATAAACACGCAGCCTAAAGTTAAAATTGGTACCTTTTACAAAGCACCTTGTGAAAAAAATACACTATTTATTGAGTACTTAGAAACAAGAATAGATCAGTAATCAATGTGTCTTCTTTGCTGATGTAAATATAAATATTTTGGACAAAACAAACGCAGTAATCAAATATATAGACATGGTAAATATCTCTGGTTATAAATTCATAAACAAAACACACAGCACAAGGCAAACCGCGTCTACTAGCACATTGATCATAATTGATCATATTGTATCAAATATAGATGATCAGCACAAAATTACCTATAAAATCGAAGATAACGACGTATCTGATCATAAAACTACTTTCGTTAGCGTCGAATTAATAAAACATGAATTAAAATCTTTCTCAAACCGCGCACGTAGTAGAATAGATTATGTTAAAATGTATGAAGATGTCAGCAATGAGAAAATAGTACTACAACATACACAATAAGGTCAAGAAGTAATACATGGATTACACCTAGTATTATCAGTAAATTAAAAATTAGGCGCTCTTTATATGAAGCACATAAAAAGGATCAAAATAATACAGCAAAAAAGGATAAGTATCTAAAAATGAAAAAGAATTTAAAAAAACTTATTACTCAAGCAAAGAGAAATCATATTAATGATCGCATCGAAAAAGCTGGAAATGATACTAGAAAACTGTGGAAGGTGATAAATTATACAATAAAAAATAAAGATGATGAAAAAGACGACGGCATCTGTAATTTACTTAAACCGAACGGTGATGTTACAACAACGGATTTCGAAACTGCTAATTTCTTAAACAAATACTTTAATGAAATTGGAGAAAAGATTATCAATGAAAATAGTTCTAACATAGTGCAAGATACAGTGAGAAATGTAACAAATCAAAAATCAGTATAATTGATACCAGTTACAGAAAATGAAATTGTCGAAATTGCTCTGAATCTTAATAAGAATGCTGCTCCAGGGGAGGATGGAATGACAGTTAACGATATTCAGCAACTAATACATTTTATAAAGAAGCCCTTATATAATATGGTAAATTCATGTTTCACTAATGGGGTTTATCCAGAGAGCTTAAAAAAGGCTGTAATTGTACCGATTCACAAAGGTCGAACAAAAACAGATTGCGGTAATTACAGGCCAATATCACTTCTTAATTCAATTAGTAAAACATATGAGAAAGCTATAAATAAACGAATTCGAAGTTTTGTTGAATCTACAATTGGCTTTGACACAAATCAATATGGTTTCTTTGAAGGAAGTGGTACCGATTATGCTATATGGGTAACATTAGATCATATTTATGATGCTCTGGACGAAGGGTGCTATGTTGCAGGAGTATTTATTGATCTAAGCAAAGCGTTCGATGTAGTAAATCACATCAAGCTACTAGATTTTTATTTGGGTATACGAGGATTTAAGATTTGGGTATACGAGGCACAGCAAATAGCTTATTTAGGAGATACTTATCAAATAGAGTTCATTGTGTACGAATAAACAACACGGCAAGTGCTGAACTAATTATAAATACCGGAGTACCTCAAGGATCTTTATTAGGACTACTTTTATACATATTATATGTTACGAACCTCTCCATTTGTAACATAGAATCAAAATACACAATATATGCACATGACACAAACTTAATAGAAAAAGCTAAAACCTTAAATGAATTGGAAAACATTCTGAATAAAGATATTAAAATTTACAACGATTGGCTTGAAGGAAATGGTCTCTGCATAAATTCCCAAAAAACGTGTTACATGGTATTTAAAAAACTTAAAAAAAAATAACATGAAATTCAAATAAAAGTGGGGAATGCCGTAATAAAGAGAGTGGAACATGTAAAATATCTTGGCATCTGCATAGATGAACATTTGAAATGGGACAAACATATCAAACAGTTAAAAAAAAGCATTATTCCTATCGCTATGGCTATTAAAAGAGCAGGGGACGTCCCCAAGAAAGCAGCAAAACTGATATATAATGGACACATATTGTCAAAAATTCGTTACAACATATGCAGCTGGAGTCATTGTACAAAATTCCATGCCAATCAAATGGGTATTGTTATGAATAAAACGTTAAAAATGTTGTATAATTTGAGCCCGAAATTGAGAACAAGGGAATTATACATAAGAACAAATGAACTAGATATAAACCAACTTATATACTTCGAGAAGTGCAAATATGTGTTTAAAATAGTAAACAAGAAGATGAAATCTTCGTTATC
>NW_026578200.1:92500-167500 GCF_029603195.1 Condylostylus longicornis
GCCCTTCATCTTAACAACCTGGAAAAATAAATGTTGCCGCGTATACATTGTCCAGACTGCCAACCGAAGTAAATAACCTACAAACAAGCACAATCTCATAACCCACAGCGAGCAGCCGATAAATGTATTCCCATTTATAAATCATTATAAGACAACGAACAGATATAGAAGCATATGAAGAATCACATCCGAGGTACCACAAGCAAAGTTTTGAAACCATCAACAAAGTTCTGAGAGAAAGATTAAATCTCATGAATTAAGTAAAGACCCCAGAAAGCTACATCCCGATGGTACAGAAAGTTTTTAAGGATCCCTTTAAAAGATTAAAAATCTGAATAACGCTAAGCATTGTTGAAGATGTAGTTCTAGAGTAAAGTAAATTTAACATAACCGAGAATGAACACAAGCGGGTATACCGAAATTCAGAGGAAAATAGGAAGGAAATATTCGCAAAATGTTGCTTATATATATATATATTATCAATTTAAAACAATATGGTGAAGCTTGTAACATCTGCAGTAGCAACAAATACGATAGACGACCACATAAACCGCAGTTGCAAGAAACTCCAGTACCGAAATATCCAAGACATGATATAGATGGACTTGATGGAGATACAGAGAGAGAATTATATAACATGCGTTGACAAGTTCAAAAAATTTGCGAACTTATTCAGAATCAAAGATAGATCAGCAAGTCACCTTATCGACAAAAAACCGAAAGTATTACACTATTTTGCCGTCTCAAAAATGATACTATTCGACAGTGAGCGTAACTTCGTAAGCACTATAATATTGAACTACATCAGAGCATTAGGAATAGAAATTTGCAGCAGCCCATCACAAAAAGCAAAGTAAACGGAAGAATCGAAAGGGTACACTCAACTATAATTGAAGTAGTAAGATGTCTTTAGAAAGAATATCCGCAACTTTGTCC
This sequence comes from Condylostylus longicornis, assembly GCF_029603195.1. Taxonomy (NCBI): domain Eukaryota; kingdom Metazoa; phylum Arthropoda; class Insecta; order Diptera; family Dolichopodidae; genus Condylostylus; species Condylostylus longicornis. The sequence continues at coordinate 93,437 of NW_026578200.1, forward strand.
AAAGGAAATTATCAACTTGGCAGTAGATCAAGCAAATCAAGGCAAAGCACAAATCAATTTATAAAGAAAAGATTGTTGCAAAGGGTAATAATGCAACAATTTTATTTTACCACTTTTCCAGAAAAAAGAATCAAATAAGATATTATCCTAAAGAAAATGATGAGATATTATCCTAATAATCAAAATCATAGGTTTCCTTTTAGACTAACAATTACTTTTATAATATTTTAAATAACTTTTGAAGTTATATGGCAGCTACCATAAGCTGCCAAGAAGTTTTGACGATTTTCATCATATATAACAGCCCCAGAAATTTTGACTTAATAGCTTGAACAATTCCTGAGATATAGCCAAATAGTTTTTGAAGTTGTTTGCGTAGCTTTCCAAACAACTACCACGACCACATCTAATTTAAATAAGGCTCGGGAATATACTAACTCAAATTATTTGTGAAAATTACTTGAGCTTAACTTAAATTGTATCGTTGTGACTGGCGGACAGACATAATTAAATCGAATTAGAATTCGACGCTACTCAAAAACATACATTTATGTCTACATTTCTGGTCTTCATTCCTCAACGTTTTTATATTTAGCGTTCGTGCGGGTATAATTGGTGTAATGATGTACATATCATTATCGTCACTTTATCTAAATAATCGTCACTTGATCTAAATAATTGCACTATCAAAAAGATGGCAACAAATCTCAAAACACTTGCTCAAGTAATAATAGAGATTCTAAAATCTCAAAACTATTTTAATGCAAATGGACGATATTAAGAGACATATCAAAAACATTCATGAAGAAAATCAAGATTAAAAAAACTCTTAGATATGACTCAAACCAGAGTTGAAAATTTAGAAAAAAAAGTCAATAAAATGGAGGGTTTGATGGACATTCCAAAATAAAACAATTATATAAATAATACTATAATAGCTGGTTTACCGTCTGATATTTAACATGACGAAAAATTAGTTCTTAAAATTGCAAAAAATATTAATGCGAGCATTACCACAGCAGATATAAAAAAATTTCCAACACTACATTCCCACTACGTGAAAAAAAAACGGACAAGCTTTATGTGGTTGAGATGAATTCACAAAATGTAAAACGCGAATTCATGCAAAAAAAATCATAAAAAACTATTTACTGAACAATCAAATTTAAGCCATCAAAGATATGAGAAAACATTTCATCGTCACCACTTATCACCATTTCATGCTAAATTAAATTATGAGGCCAAGAAAATTAAAATCAATCAAAACAAGAAGCTTCTATAGTTTAAAGGACGCACCTTATACTTACGCCAAAACAAAAACTCAAAAGTATATAAAATTAATGACCACAACGATGGTATATTCAATATTGACTAATATCTATTATTATTTAATAATTATTTATTATTTAAATTTATTACACTTTATTTTAATTTTTAAAATATTATTTTTTGTTAAAATTGAATGCGATAATATTATTCATTTTACTTTAATTATCATTATCTTATTTACTTTTCAATAATTAGTTTTTACTCAGACACGTTTTACAGCTGATGTATTACTTGTATGTCATTTCAATGTTTTGCTATTTTAGAATATTATATTTCACTTTATTTGTTCTACTGCTTTAATATTTTAAAATAATATATTATTTTACTTTTACAAACAAAAAATGGAGATAGAAGATACTTGCTCGTTCCTGATAAATAATAATATTGTTAAATACATGAGCAGGGTTGAATTTTGATATGTTATATTTCCATATACAAACTTTAAGAAATAAACTTGATAATAAACTAAGAAGCGTAAATAAACTACTTTTAGAGAGATGTCGATATGTCGGTCTGTGTGTGCAATCGTATATCTCAAGTGCGGTTGAATTGATTTTTATTAAATTTTATATGTGAGTTTATTTTGGGTATGGCAAGAATTCATCAACTTTTGGGATATATCAAATTTCGGGAACTGAAACTTTTTGCAGACCAGTTTTCACAATTTTGCGTATATAAAGAGAAACAACCAACCAATTTTCTTGGAACTTAATATAAAAATTCGGGGTGTTAAAACCATGAATCTATAAATTTTTTGGAAAGTTCAGGGTTCGGAAATCGAACTTGAGGATGATTTTAGATTTTTTACCACATCTACGGAACGCATTAATAGAATTGCACTGAAATCACTGTTTCAACATTGTCTTCATTATCCTCAATTAGACTGTCCTGGCATATGTTTCGCTTATATAAAATTTTTATTACTGCAAGTTGTATTCCGTGTGCATAACATAACTGTTGATTAACTGGAAATAGTTTTCCAACTTTAAGCATTGTCGAAGCACCATCTGTCATTATTGAAACAATATTTTTGATGGATATGTTGAACTCTTCTAAACGTCTAACAACACCTAAATTCCAATGCTCACTTCTACCATGAAGATTGATGTTGAGGTACCGTCGATTTCTGGTAGATGTCCACTCGTCAAACGAAGCACTGAATCGATTACCTGACTTTAACATTTCTTCAAATTCTGTTATCATATTACTACGAATATTTTCACTGTATTTAATTACAATTTTTTTAATAGAATTAATAGACTTGACGAGGTCATATCCAGCATTTTTTAATAGTCGTTTTAAATCTTCAGATTTTGTAAACATTTGAAATGGAACACTATCCAAACTAGTCATGCGTGCTACTGTTGCATTAAATGAAGTATCGATTTTTGGTTTAAAAAAGGTTGTTATATTTGGCTGTTCTGTTTTCTGTGATCTATCCTTGATTTTCTTTATATTGTTTAATGTTGTTCCACATTCAGTTTTTTCTTCGGAGTCACGTTTTAATAAGTTTGTTTTATGTTGTGTCTTTAAATGACTGTGTAGACCACTTGTACTTCCACCTGATGATTTGATAGTTCTTTTACAAAATGTACATATTCCATACAACCCATCTCTTTTAAAATAATCCCAAACTGTCTTGTTGTTAGTTGTTTTCTGACTTGAATCTTCTATGGCTACAATTTAAAATTAATTATAAAAACCAAAAATTGAATATATCTAAGAGATATAATCTCTATTATCAAATTATTACCTGATTCAATTATATAAAATCTGTATTTTATTGAATTCTTCGACACAAAATATTTAATGATTTCCTAACGCTTTAAGAACTAGAAAAAATATTATATGAAAAATTGCAGTTTCACAAAACGATTACCTATACACATATAACACGTACAACAAGTTAGAACAAAAGAGATAGTTTTTAGAAAGAGATTGAAGAAAACAGTACAAATATAATAACTGAAAAACAGTTCTTTGTCGCATACTATTTGCTTTTGTCTTTCACATAAGGACATATGTCTTTAATAATGCGTTTCTCAATTTGAATCTTCAAAATTCCAAAGTAACCAAGATTTGATTGATTTTCGTCATTTTATCAGTTGATGTTGTTGTATAATATTTAATGTTGTATAAAACTTAATTTATCGGAATTATCGGTAAATTTAAAAAAAACGAGAAAAATAGTAGAGTTGACTTTGTCAACTCTGTGATACCCGTACGAATTTGTTATTCTATGTGCGAATAACTAATGTGCCATAACTAACTATGGGGCAGACTATGACTTTAAGTTGCCGTATCACCATATTAATTTATGCAAAATTTCAGTACTATGTGTTTTTCAAAATACTGGTTGTGCCAAACTACTATTGAAGTTGTATGGCAGCTACCAGAAAGAGCCAAGAAATTTTAGCGAATTTTATCAAGCACATCGGCCCTACTAATATATTCACTTGTGTGAAGTCTCAATATCACAGCTTTTATAGTTGCTTTTATAGTTTCTGAGATATAGCCAAATAACTTTTGAAGTTGTATGGCAGGTACCAGAAGGAGCCAAGTAATTTCAACGACTTTTATGAGACACATTGGCCCTACTAATATATTCGTTCGTGTGAAATTTCAATACCATAGCTTTAATAGTTTCTGAAATATAGTCAAATAACTTTTGAAGTTGTATGGCAGGTACCAGAAGGAGCCAAGTAATTTCAACGACTTTTATGAGACACATTGGCCCTACTTATATATTCGTTTGTGTGAAATTTCAATACCATAGCTTTAATAGTTTCTGAAATATAGTCAAATAACTTTTGAAGTTGTATGGCAGGTACCAGAAGGAGCCAAGTAATTTCAACAACTTTTATGAGACACATTGGCCCTACTAATATATTCACTTGTGTGAAGTCTCAATATCACAGCTTTTATAGTTTCTGAGATATAGCCAAATAACTTTTGAAGTTGTATGGCAGGTACCAGAAGGAGCCATATTCACTGAAGAGTTATTTCAACGACTTTTATGAGACACATTGGCCCTACTAATATATTTGATTGTGTGAAATTTCAATACCACAGCTTTTATAGTTTCTGAGATATAGCCAAATAAATTTTGAAGTTGTATGGCAGCTACCCGAACCGGTACCCCGATCACGTCCAATTTAAATAGGGTTCTGGCACTTACTACAATAAATCATTTGTGAAAATCTGGTGAACTTAGCTCAATTAGTTTTTGAGTTATCGTTCGGACGGACGGACGGACGGACGGACGGACGGACGAACAGACAAAGCTAAATCAACTCAGAATTTGACGCTGATCAAAAACATACACTTGAGTCTATATCTAACACCGTTATTTCTTAGCGTTACAAACGGTAAGGCAAATTTAGTATACCCTTCGAACATACGTTCGTACGGGTATAGTTATCGATAATATTTATCGTCAATTTTTCGACGATTTATCGGTTAATCGGTTATTCGTTAACCGATAATGCAATCCCTAAATTTTACCACTTTTCCAGAAAAAAGAATCAAATAAGATATTATCCTAAAGAAAATTATGAGATATTATCCTAATAATCAAAATCATAGGTTTCCTTTTAGACTAGCAATTACTTTTATAATATTTTAAATAACTTTTGAAGTTATATGGCAGCTACCATAAGCTGCCAAGAAGTTTTAATGATTTTCATCACATATAACAGCCCCAGAAATTTTGACTTAACAGCTTGAACAATTCCTGAGATATAGCCAAATAGTTTTTGAAGTTGTTTGCGTAGCTTTCCAAACAACTACCACGACCACATCTAATTTAAATAAGGCTCGGGAATATACTAACTCAAATTATTTGTGAAAATTACTTGAGCTTGACTTAAATTGTATCGTTGTGACTGGCGGACAGACATAATTAAATCGAATTAGAATTCGACGCTACTCAAAAACATACATTTATGTCTACATTTCTGGTCTTCATTCCTCAACGTTTTTATATTTAGCGTTCGTGCGGGTATAATTGGTGTAATGATGTACATATCATTATCGTCACTTTATCTAAATAATCGTCACTTGATCTAAATAATTGCACTATCAAAAAGATGGCAACAAATCTCAAAACACTTGCTCAAGTAATAATAGAGATTCTAAAATCTCAAAACTATTTTAATGCAAATGGACGATATTAAGAGACATATCAAAAACATTCATGAAGAAAATCAAGATTAAAAAAACTCTTAGATATGACTCAAACCAGAGTTGAAAATTTAGAAAAAAAAGTCAATAAAATGGAGGGTTTGATGGACATTCCAAACTAAAACAATTATATAAATAATACTATAATAGCTGGTTTACCGTCTGATATTTAACATGACGAAAAATTAGTTCTTAAAATTGCAAAAAATATTAATGCGAGCATTACCACAGCAGATATAAAAAAATTTCCAACACTACATTCCCACTATGTGAAAAAAAAACGGACAAGCTTTATGTGGTTGAGGTGAATTCACAAAATGTAAAACGCGAATTCATGCAAAAAAATCATAAAAAACTATTTACTGAACAATCAAATTTAAGCCATCAAAGATATGAGAAAACATTTCATCGTCACCACTTATCACCATTTCATGCTAAATTAAATTATGAGGCCAAGAAAATTAAAATCAATCAAAACAAGAAGCTTCTATAGTTTAAAGGACGCACCTTATACTTACGCCAAAACAAAAACTCAAAAGTATATAAAATTAATGACCACAACGATGGTATATTCAATATTGACTAATATCTATTATTATTTAATAATTATTTATTATTTAAATTTATTACACTTTATTTTATTTTTTAAGATATTATTTTTTGTTAAAATTGAATGCTATAATATTATTCATTTTACTTTAATTATCATTATCTTATTTACTTTTCAATAATTAGTTTTTACTCAGACACGTTTTACAGCTGATGTATTACTTGTATGTCATTTCAATGTTTTGCTATTTTAGAATATTATATTTCACTTTTTTTGTTCTACTGCTTTAATATTTTAAAATAATATATTATTTTACTTTTACAAACAAAAAATGGAGATAGAAGATACTTGCTCGTTCCTGATAAATAATAATATTGTTAAATACATGAGCAGGGTTGAATTTTGATATGTTATATTTCCATATACAAACTTTAAGAAATAAACTTGATAATAAACTAAGAAGCGTAAATAAACTACTTTTAGAGAGATGTCGATATGTCGGTCTGTGTGTGCAATCGTATATCTCAAGTGCGGTTGAATTGATTTTTATTAAATTTTATATGTGAGTTTATTTTGGGTATGGCAAGAATTCATCAACTTTTGGGATATATCAAATTTCGGGAACTGAAACTTTTTGCAGACCAGTTTTCACAATTTTGCGTATATAAAGAGAAACAATCAACCAATTTTCTTGGAACTTAATATAAAAATTCGGGGTGTTAAAACCATGAATCTATAAATTTTTTGGAAAGTTCAGGGTTCGGAAATCGAACTTGGGGATGATTTTAGATTTTTTACCACATCTACGGAACGCATTAATAGAATTGCTTGAAATTTTTGATTTGAGCTATGGTTATTACCAAAACTAACTGGTGAACTTTTCGGGGGATTCGGGTTTCCTTACAATTGTAAGGAAGTGTTCAAAGTGCATTTCATATTTTCTGTAGCACTTTCACTAAACTAGGCAACATACATTGCGGTCGATTATGTGCTGAACTCATCAGATTCTTTAACTCGCAGAGAAATTCAATAATTAAACCTTTTTTTGTAGTAAAATTGTTAAGTTAAGGAACAAATAATATAGTTGCTATTTATAAGTCCCATCAGACTCTAATAGGGAATTTTGTCAATAAATTGGAAGAGTATACTAATAGATTTAAACACTCAATAATACTTGCCGATTTTAACATGAATCTTTTGAACAAAAAAAATGGCACAAGTTATTATTGTGATGGCTTACTTAGCAGCGGATTCATTATCTACATCTTTTGATTTCGCTACAACGGCAGCAAAAGCATCAAGAAGGATAATAGATCATTTTATCAATGATGTCTTACGATATCGATACCATTTTCATATAATGGACACACCTTTATAGGACCATCACTATATTTTCATAAGTATGAATTCTGGTCCATCCATAAAAAATCAGCCATATTTTAAGACAATATTAAATTATTGAAAATTATAGAAGTTAATATACGGATTGAATTGAATTCATATAATTTTTGATGGAAACCTTGGGAATTTTAAGGATCTCGTAATTAAAAATACTGAAACAAAATTTTTTAATAAAAAAAGATAAAACATAAGTGGATGATTGAAATACTTCAAAAAAATTAAAATAAGAGACTCTTATATTATGAGTAAGAAAAAATATATTAATGATGTTCGTCTAGAAAAATTGAATAACGAAAGTATAAGAGTTTTTAAAAATATTATAACTGAAACAAAGAGAAAATATTGTTCAAAAAAGAAAAAGGGTCCATCGGTATAAAGTTCTAACATAAAACAACTTGAATATGAGTTACGATAACCTTTGAACTTGATGGCCCGATAACTAAGCTTCCAATTTACCATCAACAAATATTTCAGAAGTTAGGTTAGCGATTGATACACTAAATTCGAGTAAGGCAACAAGATATGATAAAATTTCTTCGAAATTTATTAAAAAAATTTCTTATAAGTTGGATTCATTTTTGTGTAAATTTATGAAAATTTCTTTTATAACTTGCACTTTTCCAATTTCACTAAAGACTGCGGTAGTGACACCCATTTTTAAGGACGCTGATAGAACTACTTCTACCAACTACAAACCAATATCAGTTCTTGGTGCCTTTTCAAAAATTTATAAAATAATTGTGACGTTTGACTTGGTTTATGACTAAAAATAATTTTCTAAAGAAGAGCAATATGGATTCGGGAAAATTTCAAATAAGTTGATGTGTGATTGTAAACTAAAATGGTATGAACATGTTGACCATGCAGTAAGAAAACTTCTCCATATGTTGTCATTCGGAAAAGACTACAGTTCAAGCCAATCCCTTGATTGGATATAATTCGCAAAAACGCTATTAAGATAATATATAATTATCCAATACGGGATCCTATTAATATATTGTATAATGAAAAATAATTATATGAGTTTCCATGACATTTATAAATTCGAATTATATTTAACGGCATTATAATATTACCCAACCGCAGCAATGTAGATGATTTTGGGACTAACTCTCCTGCACCTCGTTGTCTCCAGCCTTCGCCCGGGTTTTTGAGTCACCCGGAGGGGTCTCTTGTCATTAGGTGGTACACGGATGGGCCAAAGATCTGCATGGGGACGGGGGCGGGAATATTTTGTCCAAGAACCAAATTCTTTGAGCCTATGTAAATGTTTTCGAGCGTGTTTTAGTACGGTGTTTTCGAGCGTGCACGCCATTGAATTGTGCGTGCAATTCAGCCTTGAGAGCGGATATCGGGGACAGGACATAGTGGTTGTGTCATTCATCGGAGCGCTGAATTCCTTTTCAGTATTCTCCGTGGAAGTATGCGCTTGTCTTGAAAAACTCATTGAGTAGGGGACTAACACACCTCTCTTAGGGCCGGAGCCCTTCTGCATTCAGAACGTTAGAGAAATTTTCCGGGGCTGCGGCAGAAGTATCTGGGAGATTATGACCAGAAGCGTTTTAAGAAAATACTACAAATCGGCAAGAATCACCTGAGAATCCTCACCCGGCTCTTGTCGGGTCACTGAAGACTCAGGGGGCACCTCAGCTGACTTCACCTGGAAAGTGAAGATGCCTACAGGTTCTGTGAAGAAGATAGGAAGCCTTCAGCACACGTTCTGGGGGGTGCGTTGCTCTCGCTCGCACGAGAAGCTAAATACTGGGGAACTTTACCAAAACGGCGGCGGAGTTTCGGTCTTCCCATGTTTACAATCTTCAATCTACAACCTACAATTATAATATACATAGATTTCGGTGGTTAAATTTTGTGAAAACTTATTTTATCACTAAAAATTCATTTTGATATTTAAAATTAAAACAGATAAGCTACTATTGCTAAGTCTTAAACTAATAATACGTATTTCAAAAAATTTAGAGATGAACTTTAATTTTCAAATTATTGTATGCATTTACTACATATTTATAGTAATACTTTATTTTGAAATATTTTATATAATGGAACTTTTAGAAATAATAACAATAAAGAAAAATGTTTTAAATAAAAAACTAAGCTTTTATCAATTTTTTCTCATTTAAGTTCAGCTAACGATTTCTGCCCGACATGTAGTATTTTAAAGATTCACTTTGCAATATCAAGTACTACACTCTATGGAAAAGACGTTATATACACGTGGTACGAAATCATGGGTAAGAACTAAAATCGATTAATAACGTTATTTTTGTAAATAAAAATATGTATTTTTAGGAAACTTTGGTGGGCTTTTAGGAATTTGTCTTGGATGTTCGATTATTAGTATAATAGAAATGATATATTTCTTTATTGTAAAGTTTTTTTATCACATAGGGTTAATGAAAATAAGTAACAAGCAACATGACACAAAAATGTAAAACAAAGCTCACTTTTAACAAATTATTCAAAGTGAATTTATGAAAAAAACCTCATATTGTTTAAATATTGGGTAACAATAAATAAATAGCTTTCATACACATTAAGAACAATTTTTAAAAATAAAATATATTTTTATTGTAAAATTATTAAAATTTTAATAGATTTTTTCTTAGTATAATAATTTTTAAATTCTTGTGCAACACTTTTAAATTAATATATAATTTAATGACAAATACTGTCTGTAATTTAAGTAATTAATCAATAATCCATCTCGAATTTTTTTAAATCAAAGTCGCTTTTAATTTTATTAATTATTAATTTTAATAATTGATATGCAGGTATGTTATAATATGTGAAAATAGCCATTTTCTAATTTTGTTTTAAATTGATTAAAAGTATATTCTCTACAAACTTGTTTTTCTTATTGGAATTTTTGAAGAAAACGATAAAAAGCAGTCAAATGTGGCTCTTTAAAACTTCACGTGAGCAAAACTAGAACACATAATGCTGTTTATCAGCAAACCACATTGACCTCCTAGCTCAAATAATAACATTATGCATGATATTTCGTGAAAAAAAAATTAAAGTTCATGAAGAAAAATTTCTGTGACTTCTTTCGGCAAAAAAGAAATAATACTATAGCAGATTCTTCTTTGCTTTTTAGCACTTTTCCAAAAAATTTTTGAGAAAAAGTGCTTGTTAGTTTCACTTCCGTCCGTGAGTCCGTGTGCCTGTTTGCAAAACTTCTAAAACTTTCAAAATACAAAACTGAAATTTTATACGTACATAGATCTTCATTAGAAACTTACTTTCGTAGAAAAAAATTTATAAATATCTTATTTTTAACTATAAACTTTAACCTTAAAGTGGCATTTTTTAATTATTTATTGCGTTGAAACTATAAGCACTTTTCAAATCTTACAAACACTGAAAAGCAGTGGGTTGCTCCTTCTAATGCAGCATACCATATTTGAACTCAAAAAAAAAACAAGTTTTCCTGTTATCTAAAGTCCATTTTTTTTTAATTTTTGATATCAGTTTTCTTCTAGACCTCAGGTTGTAAGCCTAAAATTTTAGCTAATAAATAATTCATTTCGTTCGAAGAAATTTCCAGCGCCTCTGAAGTTAGGGCCTCTTGAAATTTGCAAAATTTGAATCTTTGGCGTTTTTCAAATTTCTATAAATCTTTCTTCATTTATTTAACGGTAAATGCCATTCCATTAAAAACTATAATAATTTTTCTTAACTAACTCAATTAGTCATTAAAATCGAGCACTATATTAATGCCTCTTTAAACTTTTTTTTGCTTTATTTCGAAGATTGAGTACATTGCTCATCCTGAAGCTATGAAGTTTTTTGAATGTATTCGTATGTGAATGAAAGCAATTTTCATATTGCAGTATATATAATCTTGCAATGCAAGATTGTTTTCAAAAGCACTATTTTCAATTGTTGAAAGGAAAATGCTACATTACAAACCAAACGACTATTCTTTTAGTACAAATATTTTTTTAAATTTTTTAATTGCTCTTTTCATAATCATACTTTTTTTCTGCGCGCATTGTTTATAAAATAAGGTAGGTTATGTGATGGAAACAAATTTTGCATATTGAGGTTGCGGTGAGAACGCACTTCACAATTTTTTAAAAAAATATTAAAAAATAATTTAAAACTTTTTTGTAGTCTGGTGTTACACAAATAAAACAACTTTCTTTTGACTTTTCACCAACGTTTCGATTTAATTTGAAATCTTCATCAGGGCTAACATAATAATTTTATATGATAATAATGTTTTTACAATATGTCCTACATTTCTTATATGTATACTTACATTAAGTTATTGAACACATTTTAATTTAATTTTAACATAATTTAGTAACTCGATAGCTCTAATAAATAAATTTAATAAAATTTTTAAAATCGTCAGTTATTCCTTTTTAATAAACAACATATAAATAAATAAATAAAATAAATTAACACAAATTATAAATGTGTTAATATAATATAATTATAACAAACAAAACTAGACTCTTACATAACTTAAACTATAATAAAAATAAAAAATCACGAATCAGCTGTTTGTTGTTCTCATCTATTGTTTACTCTATTGGGGTTACCGCTTGTTTTAATTTTTTGAAATTTCATAATTACAGATTTATAAAATAAATTTAAGTTATTTGTATCTGTTTTGTAATTAATATTGTTTTTGTTAATTTATATGTGTATCATTTCACTTATATTCCTCTTATACCAATTTTTCTCCCCGTCTTCCATTTGTGTTTCCTTGAAATTAAAAGTGTGATTCTGGTTAAAATGATGTTGTGCTACTGCTGTTCTTTCTGTTTTATTAATGTTTTGTGTTTAACAATCATATTTATGTTGATTTAGTCTGTTTTTTAGATATTGTGTTGTTTGTCCTATATAGCACGCTTCAAACTCTTGGCAATTTACTTTATATATTAAGTGTGATTGATTCATTTTGTCTTCTTTATCTTTAAGTTTTGTGTAAAGTGTGTGTACTACGTTTTTGTTATAGAAATTGATTTTGTTGTTTTGCATATATGGTTTAAAAACATTTTTGATTTTGTATGCAATTTCAGGAGTATGTTGAAATTTTAAAAAATTGGTGTTGTGTAAATTTGAGAAGAATGTTTCTTGTATGTTGTTTTTATTGTCCCTGTTTTTGTATTTCCTAATTATTTAATTATTTATAATATTCGTAGAATATTATAAAAATGTCTGTTAAATACTTATTTCCAATTTTTGGGACATTAGTAAGCTTATAGTTAATATACCTAGAAAAATGTAAATTTGGCTCTTAGTAGAATTTCGCTTTGTGCTACCCGAATTCCCTGAAATGATCGCCAGTTAGTTTCGGTAACAACCAGAACTCAGATATCAAATTTCAAGAAATTCCATCAATTCGTTCCGTAGATATGGTGAAAAATGTAAAATCGGCCCGCAGATCAGTTGTCGAGCCCTGATCTTTCCAAAAAACTTACATGTCCATTGTTTTAATACGAGGAATTCAAATATTAAATTTCATTGAAATCGGTCAATTATTTCTCTTTATATACACAAAAATGTATATTTGGCCCGTAGTAAACGTCCAGTTGCTGATGCCTGATTTCTTCCAAAACATAGGAATTTTCGCGGGCGGTCGAGCTGAGCTTATTTATAAAATTTCAAGTAAATCGGTTCAATATTTTCTTCAAAATGTTCAAAAATGTAAAACAGGCCCGCTAAAAAGTGCAGTTCCCGAAGCCTGAGATAAACCAAAAGTTGATCAATCCGTGCCATGGTGGAAATAAACTTACATATAAAATTTCATCAAAATCAGTTCAGCCGAACTTGAGATACACGCGTGCACACACAGACCGACAGACCGACGGACCGACAGGTTGCTAAAAATAGTTCACTTACACTTCTCTACCATGGAGGAGTGCATTCCCACCGAAAACTCGATATGCAAAATTTGTTGCCATCACATAACCTAGCTATTGTTTACACAATACGGTCGGTAATAATAAATATAACACAATTAACACCGAATTTTCACACATATTAGCAAGGAGTTTTCATAAAAGTGTTGTGATAATATGTTTTTAGTTATTGTAAACACCCATATTACTCAACATTGGTACAAACAATTTCCAATGAAAACTTTTTGTTACCCCGCCTTCAATTTAGAAAAAGAACATTTTGATATTTAAAAATAAATCTCTAGTTTTTAATGAAATTTAACTTTTGAAAATTAATTTCGTTTTATTGTTTCAGTGATAAAATTAACATATTTATTAAAAACAAAATGACTAAAAAAAACACAGCTGCAGAATGAAGCAACAAAAAAATTATTATTGTAAGTATTAGCATGAACTTATATTGCTTTCTTTATTAGCGTAAAAAGTATATTATGTAGAAGTAACATAAGCAAATGCGCCTACAATATAAGAATATTGTTATAAGATTTATTAAATTATAATTCTCTCATAGAGAAAAAAACCTCTGCACATTATATTACCTGTTGTTATATGTTAAAATATAACATATCTCGAAGACATAAATCAAAAAATCAAAAAATAAATAAAACCATAGTTTCGTAAAGAAAATTATGGCCTTGTTCACCAAAAAGCCAAATTCAGCTGCATACAACCTGATTAAAATTGCCAACCTGTGATGTACTAAATAAGAGGAGAGCTAATGAAGAGCCCAAGACAATTACGCGCTACGATTTTGTGTATCCTATATACATATGAACACATTTTTACATGTTATATTCTAATTAGTTATGTTTTAGAATTCATACTTCGGAACTCTCGTGGTTTTTATAATATTTGAACTATTAGGTAGTATTTGTTAACGTGGAATTGTTTTGCTTTCTTCACCAGCACAAAGAATATATTTTGTAGAAGCAACAAAATATACTCTTTGGGCATATGTTCCTATAATGTAAGAATATTGATAATACAATAGTGAAATTTTAAATGCTCATAGAGAAAAGGTGCTCAATATTAATAACATTACCCGTGTTTTACTTTAGCATAATATAAAATATTTCTAAGACTAACCAAAAAATATTTAAAATCAGGGTTTGTTACAGAAAAAAATATTTAAAAAAGGGGTCAATTTAAAATTTAAAAAAAAAGCCTTTAAAAAGATAGGGCAGGTTCAGTGAATACAACCTGACTAAAATTATCAGCCTAAATCAAAATGCAAATCATCACAGAATTTTTGCAGTTCTACAAAGACGTACAAAATAAAAGAAAAGCCAATGAAGAGTACAATTTCGCGACAGGATTTTTTGTGTTTTATATATGTACGTATGCACCTATAAATTATTACATATTATATTCTTATTTACTATGATTTGGAATTCATTAATTTAGAATTTTCGTAGTTTTGATAATATTTGGATTTGAAAAAAATGCATTATTTATATCTGTTTTTTAAAATATATATGAACTAAATAAATACATACATATATAATAGTATTGAACTAAATAAGTATGAATAAATAAGTAGAAAATGATATAAATACATAAAGATATATATAATAATATATAGAAAATGGAAAACAACAAAATTACTATTACATTTAGAAGGAAACGAATAATGGAAATTGACAAGATTAAATAAATAAATGGAAATTCAAGAAGGGGCCATTGAAAACTTGGTATTCAAATATGTATGAAAAAATATAGTTGATCAAATCTATGGTTTGTTAGGTAACACATTTTCATTCACTACTTAAATCTGTGTATGTATATAATTACACCTACCAAATACCAAAAGATACTTCTAAAAGAAACACTTATTATCATAAAATTGCATAAATTAAAAAAATATTTTAAGCATGAAAATTAGCTCGTGAAAAAGTTACCAATAAATTTTTTGATTATTCAAAATAAGAAATAATAAAGTTGAATATATGGTTAATACTCAAAAAGTTCATACTAGCGTGAATACTAAATTGTATTGTAAAGTAATTTGTTATAATATTTTTGAATTTTTCTACATTTATGGAATTTTTAGCTAACATGAAACAGAAAAGCATAAAATAAAATTTTGGTGTTTTTGGAAGATAATAACTCCAAAGAAGGAGCCCAGAAATTTACAAAGAATATATTTTCTTAAGAACTTGCATATTTAATAGTTTTTCATTCTTTATTGTGTGTAATTTCATTTCTTTATTGTGAAACTATGTAAACGTTGTTTACAAAGGAACAAAAAAAAAAAATCTGATGTGGTCAGCACATAACAAACCGCATTGTGTGTTGTGTAGTTAAGTGAAAGTGTTGAGGAATATTATAAAAATGTCTAAAATACTTCTTTTTAATTTTTAGCGCATTAGTACGCTTATAGTTAACATACCTAGAAAAATGTAAATTTGGCTCTTAGTAGAGTTTCGTTTTGTGCTAACCGAATTCCCTGAAATGACATTTATTTTCGGTAACAACCAGAACTCAAATATTAAATTTCAATGAAATCGGTTGATTATTTCTCTTTATATACACAAAAATGTATATTTGGCCCGTAGTAAACATAAAGTTGCTAATGCCTGATTTCTTCCAAAAGTAAGAAATTTTTGCGGACGGTCGAGCAAAGCTTATATATGTAATTTCAAGTAAATCGGTTGAATATTTTCTTCAAAGTGGTCAAAAATGTAAAACAGGTCCGCTAAAAAGTGCAGCTCCCGAGGCTTGATATATCCCAAAAGTTGATCAATCCGGGCCATGGTTGAAATAAACTTGCATATAAAATTTCATTAAGATCGTTTCAGCCGAACTTGAGATACACGTGTGCACACACAGACCGACAGGCCGACAGACCGACAGGTTGCTAAAAATAGTTTATTTACACTTCCCTACTATGGAGCAGTGCGTTCCCACCGAAAACTCGATATGTAAAATTTGCTGCCATCATATAACCTACCTATTGTATACACAATACGGTCGGTAAAAGGAGCCAAAAAGGGCCACAAAAATTTTTAGTATATTTTTAATTGAACAATTAGTTTTTGATAGAAAATGAAGTTTCATTACATTCATAACTCGTAAATGAAATTTTTCCTGGAAAAGGCGTTTACATTCAAAATAAATAAAAAATTTCACATAAATTTTGATCACAAAAAATGTTAAATAACAGTGATAATGAAATAAAAGCAAAATAAAAACAGTTTAATATTATTTGTTTAGAAAAAAAAAACAATAGAAATCTTAAGACTAATTCCTATTCGACTTCATCACGTCGTTCTTTAAATTAATGGACATCATTTATTTGTTGAGAGACCATGAACAGCAAATTTTCCCTTCGCTTTTCCAAAAATGTTTTAAGCTTAACAAAGCCGAACAGGTTGACACAAACAAACGATTTCTAACTTTATCTTTTACAAGAATGTTACGTGGAAATATTTTTTCAACTGCGACTGTACAATGCTGCAACACTAACAAACCATTTTACTTAAGTTTGGAAACATTGCTTTATTTAGCCCATTTTTACACTCAAAGATCTTTTGCTAAAATTCCTGTGAGGTCAATTTTGGATATTGAATAAGTTCATCCTATCTAGGTAAAGATTGCCATTCGCTGTTTACATCCTCAATGTTGACAAAATCGGTATCAAAAACTGCTAAAAGTGGAAATATAAATAGATGATTGCTAGAAAAAGCTTTTTCCCGTTTTAAGTAAGACATACATTTTTCATATCTATTTTTTTAACGATACAATTAGAAATTGTAATATAAAAAACTTCAAGGTGCTATTAAAAAATTGTGGTGTTTAAGTCTTTCCGCAATAAATTTCTTTTAGAGGACGAAATCATAATGTTTGGTTTAAATCAATATTTGAAACTGTATGTACATTTTTTATCACTTCAGCCTTGGTAAAATTTGCAAGAAAAGTTTTTAGTAAATAATTAAATTTTAATGAAATTAAATATGCTTGCTGGTTTTTAAATTTCTTGCTGACATCATACATAATTTTTAGCACTTTTCCAAAAATTTTTTGAAAAAAAGTGCTTATTAGTTTCACTCTGTCCATCCGTTCGTCTGTCCGTGTGTCTGTTTACAAAACTTCTACATTTTTAAAGATAGAAAGCTGAAATTTAATACGTACATAGATCTTTACTAGAAACTTATTTTCGTAGAACAAAATTTTTACCTCCCCCCCTCTAGAAGTTATACCCCCCCAAAACCCTAAAAATGGCCTATTTTAACTATTTGTTGCCATGAAACCATAAGCATTTTTGAAATTTTGCAAACGCAGAAAGGCAGTGGCTCGCTTCCCCTACCGCGGTATACTATAGTTAAACTTTAGAAAAACAAAATGGCCGTTCAAATTTACCGTTATCTAAAGTCCTTCTTTTCCAAATTTTTGATGTCGCTTTTCTTCAAGACCCCAGCCTGTAGAAGCTTGAAATTTTAGGGGCTTTTAGACATTAAGAAGTAGTTCATTTCGTTAGAAGAAAATTTTTTTCCATCTCCACCCCCTCTCAAGTTATGGCCTCTTGAAATTTGTAAAATTTGCATTTTTGACACCTTATATTTCTGAAACCGCAAGTTTTTTCAAATTTCTATAAACGCAAAAAGTTAACGGTAAATTCCATGACATTAAAAAATATATTTATTTTTCTTAACTCACACAATTAACCCTTAAAATCGAGCATTATGTTAACCCCTGTTTATATTAAATTTTGCTTTATTTCAAAGACTGCATAAATGGTTCATCCTAAATATATGCAATCCTACAAATAGTTTCGTTTATAAATGAAAATAATCTTAATAGTGTGGTGGATATACATAGACTGTTTTTAAAAGCAGTATTTTCACTTGTTGAAGGGAAAAGTGCTACAATACAAACCATTGGTTTGACCCAACTTTATTAAAATATGTGCTAAAAAAAGGAAATACAGTTAAACTTCCTTGTCAAATA
The DNA here is from genome assembly GCF_029603195.1 of Condylostylus longicornis. NCBI lineage: Eukaryota > Metazoa > Arthropoda > Insecta > Diptera > Dolichopodidae > Condylostylus > Condylostylus longicornis. The sequence goes on from NW_026578200.1 coordinate 111,779, forward strand.
AAGATGTGAGTATGAGCTCATTTTTTGTGTTTGCAAAATTGTTTTCGGAAGTGGTATTAGGAAAATAATATATCAGTACTACTCGATTGATTGCTTGCCAAAAAACATAAAATAAATTATTAACATATATTAACATGTTAATTTAAGTAATAACATAAATATAATTTAACGAAGACTCAAATTTCATTACATATTACCTCCAGTGAAAACGATCTTGTTGCAACTAAGTTCAACATTTGATGTAATGGTGCTCCAAAATGTAATTCGTTCAGATCATTTTGCCTTGAGCTACTGTTTGAAAAATGGAAATTTATACATTTGATTAGATCTATAATGCCTTAATCTTTAATACATAAATTAAATATGTGACACATACAACCATAAACAAATAATTTAGGACATATTTCTTTTAAATGGTCTTGAACACCGCTATGAATGTCCGGACTTTAGTTTTGGTGCTGTATACTGTCCACCAAATTAAAATTAATAGAATACTTTCAAAAATCTCATGTACAAACATGGACATAGATATCTAATAGGAGGGGACAATAATGCCAAACATACAAATTGGAGTTCTAGAATCACCACAACTAGAGGAAGTGAGCTAAGAAAAGCTTTTCAAGAACTAGGTTGTTGCTATCACTCCACTGACACTCTTACTTATTGGCTCACTGACACTAACAAGATTCCTGCTGTTATTGACTCTTTTATAACTAAAAAAATATCAGCAAACTTTCTGAGCCTTTTTTATCTTCTTCTTATATGATAATTATGAATTTAATTTAGATCACTGTGCTGTTATATTAAAACTGAGTGAAAAAATAACTTAAACATTATATAAACCCACTTTGACAAATAGCTTTAAATACGAAATGGTAAACAATATTGAAGTAAATATCAATATACAATGAAGAGAACAATTAGACCTTGAGTTAGAAGAATTTATTGAAGTCATACAAAAAGATGCTTGGAACAATACAAAAATGTCAAAGTACAAACCGACACCAAGTAGCTATCCTAAAGAAATAACTGATTTAATACGTGAAAAGAGAAGGGCCAGACGTAGATGCGTCACCCTGATGATAAAACTGGTTTAAACAGACTTTCCCAGGTGCTTAAAAGAAAATTCCAAGAATTTACATCGACATCATATGAAAATTATATAAAGAACGTGTCAGCTACGAAGGAAACGAATTATTTCTTATGAAAGACGGCAAAGAGCAAAAAGAGACCAATTAAGCACGCTTCGCCACTAATAAAAAAAAATGGCAGTTGACCGAGGAGCAATATAGAGAAATCTGAATTATTTGCTGATCACTTAGAAAGCATATTCACACCAAACGGAATAAAGCAGCATAGCTCCATTTACTCAAGTAGAAATTGCGGAAGAGATAAGATCCCTGAACTTGAAAACATCGACAGGTTTTGATCCTATTACTGCGGAAGTCCTGATAGAGTTACCAGACGAGGAATTCGGAATTTCTTTGGCTGAAGATGAAATTAGGAGTTGTACTACAAAGCATAGTCTAGAACATTATGTAAATATAGAAGCAACTCGGCTGCTACGCAATGGCGTTGTGACAGAAAGACTTAAACAAACAAGACCTTTCGATTTAACACGAAATAGCAATTTCCTTATAGAAGGTATTTAATTCCTGTATGGAAAAACTAAGCTAGGCCAGAATAGTTGGTCTGCAGGACCAATTTTATCCGCTCAGAGTTTAGGTAGTTTTTTAAGATAGGAGTCACGCTTCCCACTGTAGGAGGAAAAAAACAGGGAGCGCCGTCCTTCTTCGTCTTTTGAGATTTTTTCACCTATTAGAAAAATAAAATAAAAGGTGAGTTTTTAAATCTTACCAACACAGCCTTTTTTGGTAATTATATCAGTACTTTCATCGACTAGAAATGAATAAACGCTTTTTACCAATATTCAAACCTTTTCGAAAATTACGCAATTTTCGAAATGGTTTGAATATTGTATAGCGAAATTACATTTTTGTGTTGTTTTTCTTTTTTTAAACTCCATTTTATGGACTATTTTTGAGTCACTAGTTTTAAATAATTTTATTATATGATCACCAACAGAAAACAATATGCTAAGAAAGTTGTCATCAACAACTTACCTTTTCTTGATAAAAGTGGTATAATATCATCTGTAGCTTTTTCAACAAATTTATTAATCAAAATTGAATTTTTAGTTTTTTTATGATTTAGAATGTTTGAAGCAGTTTCGATGTGTCACAGTAAGTGAAAAAGTTCGAAAAAATGTTTAGTTTAATGCAATTGAAATATAAAATTTACAGTATTGAACTAAATATAATAAAATCAACAAATTACATACGAACTACATAAAATAATTATCATATAATGCAATTGCTGCTACATTTGAAATTTTATAATTTCTATTCACAGGTTTTAATAGTATAATTTTGATTGTATAGTTTTTAGATTAATTTCATATTTTGAATTCCTTAAAAAAAGGGCTAAAAATTTTATGAAAGTGCTGAAGGTGCTCCAAGTTTAAAAGAAAACTAAAAATGACACAATAGGTTAAAAAATCCAACTATGAGCTAAACTCTAACTTTTATTTTATAAGAAAATCTAACGGAAGAATTTTGTTTTTTCTTGTGATACAATTTTTAAATACATTTATTTATTTAAAAAATTTATTTATAAAAATTTATTAATTCAAAATAATTCAACAAGTAAACTACGTAATGAAGATAGTAGAATCAAAACCTATGTATACATTTGTAGATTAATAAGTTTTGAGTAAAATAGAACTCAAAACGTTTTGTGAGTAAATCAGCACTCATATTTCAATTTATTGTACATGAAAAAGTGAAAAAATTAGGTTAAGTCATTCTGTAAAAAAATAATAAAGATAAACAAGGTATTTTGAACAAAAAACGTAATTTAAGAAAGCAATTGTGGGGTTTTGTTGCAAATATATACAAGTATTGGATTTGTTGCAAGTGAGGTTGCAAATAATGGTTTTTGTTGCTGTAATTTTGATCAGAAACAAAAGCAGAAATGTTTTTAACGTCAATTTTATTCAATTTTATTTAAATTGAACAACAATTTAAATTAAATTTAGTTATATGTATTGTCTAGTTATGTGAAAGTGTTACAGAATATTATAAAACTGTCTGTTAAATACTTCTTTCAAATTTTTAGGAAATTAGTAAGCTTATAGTTAACATACCTAGAAAAATGTAAATTTGGCTCTTAAATGTAAAATCGGTTCAATATTTTCTTCAAAATTTTGAAAAATGTAAAACAAGCCCGCTAAAAAGTGCAGCTCCCAAGGCCTATATATCCCAAAAGTTGATCAGCCCGTGCCATGGTGAAAATAAACTTACATATAAAATTTCATTAAAATCTGTTCAGCAGAACTTGAGATACACGCGTGCACACACAGACCGACAGACCGACAGGTTGTTAAAAATAATTTATTTATTTTTAAAATAATTTAAGTGCATTCCCACCGAAAACTCGATATGCAAATTTTGTTGCCATCACATTACCTACCTATTGTATACACAATACGGTCGGTAAAATGTTAAAAATTGTAAAATGTGAAATGTTGTCAGAGATTATAAATTTGTCCTGAAATTGTTTTATAAGAAAGAAAGTTAAGTACAAGTAATTTATTTTAAATGCCGGTATAACTTTATTTGGTTAAGTATAGCATAATTATAAATACTCGTAAGTAAGTTTTCTGTTGTAAACTCAGGTTAATATGCAGATTAGTTTGCAACATAATCTAAAACTTGTAACAGCACTACAACGTTACATGAAAAATATTATAATTTGGTATGTGTTTTTAAGTCTAATGTCATTGAGTAATAAGTAATTTTAGAGAATTCCAGTGGAAAGCTTATAAGAGTTTCAAGGAAAATGTTCAATAAAAATTTTGAAACTAACTAAGTACTCTATTTCGTATTTTAGGTACTTTTGTAAAAATTTCAGATATTTTTCGTAATTAAATTATAATGCTTTGAATGCTGAACCAGGGGCCGAATTAACATTTTTTATCACATCTAAAAAACTACTGGAACGCAAATAAAATGTAAATAGAACAACGTTTATTATGATTGCATTTCGAATCAAGACTTCAAAAATATTTAACGCATTCTTACACCAGTTGCATTTTTTGTTTTGTTTCATTCCAAAATTCCAAAATTATCTAAGCTTTATAATAGAGAAGAATCATTTGCAAATTCATTGCTAAAGCTGCGTTATTTGAATTTCTGAATAAAGTTCAAATTTTTTTCCAGTTTTAGCTGTCTTTCATCATATAAGCCCTTTAAAATTAAGCTTTGGTATACGATTTATTTAGTTTTCAATTGCATAATTATTATTAGTTAATTTTAATGTTGCACAATTCATACAATTATTCCCATTCACTTTTCTATAAACGTAAAAATATCAAATTTTTCTTAATTATCAAAAAGTTTACGATGACTCAATCACATCATTTAAAGTGTTAGAATTTATGATTGATCAATCAAAATTCTAAGGCTTTTGAAAATTTAAATTTATCCTGCTAACCTTATACATAATTGTTAAATTTTCCGACTGCTAATAATTACTTCATTATTTTAACTGTTTAAAAACTAGAAACAGTATAAACATTTGCAAGTTAAACACAAGTCATTTTATTAATTTGTTAAAGCCATAAAATGACTTGTGAGTATATTACAAACTTTCAAAAGTCTTACCGATCCTTGAAATTTATCAATTAATACTATGTTTCATGACAAAAATATATTTTGTCAAATTTCAAATCTACAAATAGTTAAAAAACGCCATTTTTAATGTTTTGGAGGAGTATGACTTTTAGAGGGTGTGAGAAAGATAAAAATTTTGTTCTATGGAAATAAGTTTCTAGTAAAGATCTATGCACATATAAAATTTCAGCTTTCTATCTTCAGGGGTATAGAAGTTTTGTAAACATGTCCACGGGCGGACGAACAAAGTGAAATTAATAAGCACTTTTCTTCAAAAAAATTTTATGGAAAAGTGCTAAAAAGCTAAATGTCAATTTAACTTTTGATACAATGCATCCTTTTTTTTAAACACATTGTAAATATATTGCATTTCAAAACTTAAAAATACTTTAATAAAAAAAATTTTGTTTCAATTTACTTTAAATTAAAACTTTCTATTTATAACTTAAATAAGTATATAAAAAATTATATGTATCGAAAAAATTTTGGATACACAATTTGACACATTTTTCAGTGTTGCAGACACAACGTCAAATAAATTCTGAACACAACACATCGTCAATTATTTTTGTTGTATTTCAGAAAATGATACAATGTGCCTGATGCGTAGTAGATGCAATTCCGAAGATACCCTTAATTTGCATTTCTATATCTTTTTACTTCTTCACGCACTTCTCCATAGTAGGGAAGTGTAAATAAACTATTTTTAGCACCCTGTCGGTCTGTCTGTTGGTCTGTGTGTGCACACGTGTATCTTAAGTTCGGCTAAACCGATTTTAATGAAATTTTATATGCAAGTTTATTTCAACCATGGCACGGATTGATAACATTTGGGATATATCAGGCCTAGGGAACTGCATTTTTTAGCGGGCCTGTTTCACATTTTTGACCACTTTGAATAAAATATTCAATCGATTTTCTTGAAATTTCATATATAAGCTTCGCTCGACCGTCCACAAAAATTCCTAGCTTTTGGAAGAAACCAGGCATAAGCAACTGGACGTTTACTACGGGTCAAATATACATTTTTGTGTATATAAAGAGAAATAATCAACCGATTTCTTTGAAATTTAATATTTAGATTCCTCGTGTTAAAACAATGAACATATAAATTTTTTGGAAAGATCAGGGCTCGAAAACTGATTTGCGAGCCGATTTTACATTTTTCACCATATTTACGGAACAAATTTGTGGAATTTCTTGAAGTTTGATATTTGAGTTCTGGTTGTTACCGAAAATAACTGGCGAGGATTTCAGGGAATTCGGGTAGCACAAAGCGAAATTCTACTAAGAGCCAAATTTACATTTTTCTAGGTATATTAACTATAAGCTAACTAATGCCCTAAAAATTGGAAAGAAGTATTCAACAGATATTTTTATAATATTCCGTAACACTTTCACTTAACTAGACAATACACAATGCGGTTAGTTATGTGCTGACCACATCAGATTTTTTCTTTTGCTTCTAAATTTTTTTTTCTGTTTATACTTTTTTCTTTTTTTGTACATTAATACTTAGTTCCTAAAATGTTGACAGCTTTTTTAAGTTTAATTTTGAACTGACTTAAATTATTACTACCTTTTGTTTTTCTGGGTAAAGTTTTATATAATTTTATACTGCTACACTTTAAGCTTTTTTATAAGTATTTTGTTGAGGTTCTAAGTTTTGGAATTTGGGTTTCTTCCTATACCTAGTGTAATAATTATGTATATTTTCCCTACTTTCTAAGTTTAATTTCGATTTAAAGTTATTATTTAAAATAGTATATATAAATTTACATTTTTCAAAATGTATTTCAGTTATTTTACAGTAACTTGGTACTAGTTCTGTGGCTGAGTTTGAATTAAGTTTGCATGGCTTTGTTTAAGATAATTTCCACCTGACATAAATAAAATTTAGAATAGTAACTTCAGCTAATTACAATTTACATTTATTAATTTCATATTAATTTATTAATTACATATTAACTTAGCTGCATTTGCAAGTAACCTCCTATTCTCTAAATCGCTATTGTGATGGCATAATTTTCTGTTTCTTTCTCTTCATATGCTTATCGCAATTTAAATCCTCATCTGTTATCATACCGAGATAATTGATGTTATCCAACTTTTTTTATTGGAAAATTATTTATATTGATTGTAATCTCCTGAATATTTTTAGCTCATTTAAATATTATAAAATATATTTTACTTGTATTAAAACACAATTTATTAAAGTTAAATCAGTCACTGATTAATTTTAACATTTAGCATATTTTCTAATTGATTCGTAGATTTTACCTTAGCAAAAATTGACCATACATAAAACAATCATCGCATATGAATTTAATGTTCCTGTTAGAGTCTAAGAAATTGCTTAAGGCTTGATCGATCTCCGAACATTTTGAACCTCTATGATAAATATAATCGCATACGGCGATAAATATAACCGCTTTAGCATCAAGTACCCGTTTGTAGGTATGTAGGACATGGCAGAGTGTCACACAATACTAGGTTTAATTTTATTAACAGAATATAATTTTTTTATTACTACACTCACTTCAAGTATTTTAAAAAATCTTTTTTTGATATTTTTTAATTTTAATTCAATAATTCTTAGTGGTTTTTTTTTATCAATAAACGTGTCCGCACTTATTGACTTTCTTTTATTGATGTGTTTTTGATGAATCGTTTCTTCGAATTTTCTGTTCTTGATGAATCGTTTTTGTTGGCATTCTCTGATGATACCCAAATAGATTTCTTATCTTATTATAGACCTTATTTTGCTTTTTTTGTAGTAAATAAATATCCTTTATATAGACACTACCCCATAATTGTAGTAAAGAGGCTACAGAGCATTGGAACATGCTAAAATACACCAATTTATTCATCTGGAATTGTATTTTTTTGTTGATTATCTTAAAAATTCCAACAATTTTTTTTTATATGAGAATTTATTTGCAAATTCAAGCTCAAACTGCTGTCAATAATAATCCCCAGATACTTATAGCTTTTTATTTTTTGTAATCGGCGTTGATTAAACTTCATATTAATATCATGTTCTTTATGCCTGGATAATAAGCATTTGGTTTCCTTTCATGTTGACTGTTGACTTATTTTTGCTCATCGAGGTACTAACCATATTCATGACTCTATTGCTATTTTTCAAACGTTGATTGGATAGTTTACAACATATAATTACTATAGCGTTATAGACATAAAGGGTCTCACCAACAACTTCAAACTTGAAAAACTGCAAATATAACAGCAAAATAAAGTTGAGCCGAAAAAACTTCTTTGTATGACAAGAAATTCAATATCGTACGATTGAGTTTTTATGTTTTCAGCCTCTGCATACTGTTTTCTTTCTGATAGGTAACTTTTAAACCAGGAGTATTTTTTGCCCTGAACTTCGCATTCGTATAAAATTCTTAACAATATATTTTAATATACCGATCGAAAGCCTTTTCAAATGAAAAAAAGCCACCGAGATCTTGTTATTTTTATTTAAACCTATGTATATGAGAAATTTTTATTAAACCTGTATATGAGAAATTACACCAAAAAACGGTAATTTTATGCTAGATTTTCTTTTTTTTGGTTCCAACGGTTTAGTTTTTTCTAAGAAATTAGTAAACTGTGTATTTACATATGCCTCAATTATCTTGCTAAAAATTGATACTATTGATATAGGTCTGAAATTACCGATATAATCTTTATCACGTATTAAGAAATTTCAGGCACTTTTCTTTGTGTTGAAAATGCATTTATCAATTTGGTAATGCTACCAGCCATTTCAAGTTTGCCATTTTTAATAACTGAGGCTAAAATCCCATCAGAACCTACTGAGTTTGACTCTCTGTAAGCAAAAAAACATTTATTACCACACCAGGTCCATGTATTAGTTGTTTTACATAATGCCTGTTTTTTAAGGTAGCTATCTTTCTTTTTCTTTAGCGTTGTTATTCTATTAGACCAAAATGTTTACTTCGTTTTAAAATGTTCAGATTCCTTATTTTAATTACATTTTTTATACCAAGGTTTTTTCTCGTTATAAAAATACCACATTCATCATCCATCCAAGGTACAGAGATTCTACTACATTTTTATTTATTTTATTGAAAACGGTGACTTGTCGTAAATTTTTTCACAGTAGATGTCAGTTTTTTTCGCAATACTATTAACATCGGTATCTAAAATAAAGCAGCTGTTCAAATACAATTTGACATTACCAATTATTAGTTTTTTCAACAGATTTAAATCCAATTTAATTATAGAAAACGGTGACTTGTCATAAATTTTTCACAGTAGATGTCAGTTTTTTCGCAATACTATTAATATCGGTATCTAAAATAAAGCAGCTGTTCAAATACAATTTGACGTTACTAATTATTAGTTTTTTCAACTTATTTAAATGCATGGTTTCAGCAAATATTTTTGCATGATCAGAAATATTTTTGTTTTATTTTTTAGACTTTCTAAATGATTTTCAAGTTTATCAAGAAATTGCTAAACAAATGAAGCAGAATTTACATGAGGTCTATATAGTTCAGATATACAATATGTACGAGTACTATTAATTTATTATAATATGAAGAATATAGTTTATAATTTCAAAAATGTAAGTAATAACTTCTATTTTGTGTCGCAAGCTTCTAGCATTTAAATATAGAATTTTTTAAGAGTTTTCATTTGAACAAATTTTATAGACTTCATACAAATTTGATTTAACATGGATCTTTCGGGACTTCATACGGACTTTCATTCACCCTTTAAATTAGATTCGCGCAATATTCTCATTATTTTACTCTTAGTAGTTTTGCTAATGAATAATTTGCCACCATCCAAATTCCATTTTCTTTTATTTTTTCAAATTCACGCCTTTTTAAATAAAAAAAAATATAACGTAAGTCTTTCGTTTATGTAAATTACATTATTATTTTTTTAATTCTTTACTGTAAGGAATTCCACTCTCAATTTTTTTCTTTATATCTTTTATAACAATATCTTTAAATATTATTATAATCTTTTCAGGCTCACCATTTAATTTTGATGTTTTGTTTTGATGATACGCGTCCTTGATCTGTTTATTGCAAGAATCTGCAAGATTTGTTCTTTCAATAATTGATTATTATTACGTAGGTTCAAGTATTTTCAATTATACTGTCAATATAGTCCTTTAATTCTCTAATCCCATTTTGTAATTTCTGGAAATCTGCTTTTTGTGTTGGTAGAATACATACCAGAAAAAAAATACAATTCAATTTGTGATCTGGTTTCACTACCACAATAGGAGCGCAATCTTTTGAAGAAATTGGGGTAATCGTGCTTTTCACAGTCGACACAATGCTGGCAAAAACAAATTTTGTCTGACTTTGGCGCAAGTTTTCGTCATATACCAGCATCAAGTCCGGAACATTGAATGCAGTACCATTGTTTACAATCTCCATTGCATAAAAGACCATTATTTTTTCGAAAATTACTTTTTTTAACAATCATTACAAATTACATTATTACTATTGTTTATCATCATGATGTTTCTTAGACGGACACTAATTTATATGTTTCTCCGTCAAAATTTGTAATATTTTATGTATGGTGTCAGATCAATTGAAAACAAATCAAATTTTTCGACATTGTGCAAAAACAGAAACAGAGCAGATATGAATAATTACGAGTCAATTTGCATTATATCTTCATACTCAATATGACCAATCATCATAATGTGTATGTAACTAAATATTCTGCAAATCAAAATATTTTACTGTTGTATTGGCTACTGTATTGTACAGAGCCTTAATGTAATAGCCTCGCTATTTGTTACCGACATCTGCAGAGAAATTTGCAAATTAAAAAAATATTTGTCTGGTTACAATTTAAATAAGGCTGTGTAGATGAAAACATTTTGCAAAATACATTATAAATCGGTTACCCAGAAATGTTTCTCAATTTTACCGTTCGATTTATTAAATGATTATGATATGTATGATTATGATTATGTATTTTCGAATGCATTGCCACGTTTTTTTGGAAAAACTATGAGAAATAGAGTAAGATAATGTATGAGTTAACTTCAGATATCACTCTTTTTTGCGTCGAAAAAAACAATAATACAAATTCTCAAGAAATTGCGAAATTATTACAAATTTTTTTGCTTTTTTTTGTTTTTCCTTCTTCACTCCTAGTTTCTATAGCCATTAGCTGGGTAGGTGACTAGCCCACCGTAGTTTTTATTTGTATTAAATATTTCAGTTTATTAATATTTACTGTTTATTTTTCTTAGTCTTTAGTATCAAATATTCTGAATATTTGAAAATTACTTGTATAATATTTATTAGTATTGCACATTAAGTTATATAATATTGAATATAATTTTTAAAGTAACCTGACCTGACAATTTTTTTTGTAATATAACTTTATAACATCCAATATTTTATTAAATAAATATTATGTATGTAAAAGATTTTAATTAAATTATTTATTCAATAAAATAACACAATTTCTTGTGATAAAGTTTTCACAACTTACTAAATTCTGTTTTATTGCGTTATTTTAAATAAGTTTTGCATGGAAAAGTAAATATAGGTGTAAATTTTCACCACTTGAACTTAAAGTTTGTTATAAGATAGTTTCTGCAAAGTTAGTATAAAAAGTTTTTATAATTTACTTGTACATTTTAAAAATATATATAAATATTGTGTTACTATATACAGCAAATTACGGTACGAAAATTTTTTAGATAAATATCATAAAAACATGAAATGACTCTTGATTGCAATCGTTGGAAAGGGAGAACTATAAACTTGCAAGAAGAACTGAACGATTGTTCTTTCATTCTTTAAAATGTCGCAGCACTCGTATGTTGACAATCTAAACGCCCAACCAAATAAAAAAAAATCTGATGTGGTAAGCACACAACCGACCGCAATATGTATTGTCTAGTTAAGTGAAAGTGTTACAGAATATTATAAAAATGTCTGTTAAATACTGCTTTCCAATATTTAGGACAATTTTTAGTAAGCTTATATATAGACTTTCGCTTTGTGCTACCTGAATTCCCTGAAATGCTCGCCAGTTTCGGTAACAACCAGAACTCAAATATCAAATTTCAAGAAATTCCATCAATTCGTTCCGTAGATATAGTTTTCGAGCCCTGATCATTCCAAAAAATTTATATGTTCATTGCTTCAATACGAAGAATTTAAATATTAAATTTCAATGAAATCAGTTGATTATTTCTCCTTATATGCGCAAAAATACGGCAGGCTAGTTACCTACCTAGTTAAACCTTATGACGCTATGAAACTAGTGCATGAGAAATAATGCACTAGCCCTATACTCCTTCTAGGAGTGAACAAAGGAAAAAAAAATATGCGCAAAAATGTATATTTGGCCCGTAGTAAACGCCCAGTTGTTGATACTTGATTTCTTCCAAAAGTTAGGAATTTTTGCGTACGGTCAAGCAAAACTTATATATGAAATTTCAAGAAAATCCGTGCCATGGTGGAAATAAACTTACATATAAAATTTCATCAAAATCGGTTCAGCAGAACTTGAGATACACGCGTGCACACACACACCGACAGGCCGACAGGTTGCTAAAAATAGTTTATTTACACTACCCTACTATGGAGAATTCCCACCGAAAACTCGATATGTAAAATTTGTTGCCATAACATAACCTACCTATTGTATACACAATACGTTCGGTAATAAAGTTGAATACTCTTCAACAAAAGAAAATACTATTTTTAAAATTAATCTACGTGTACCTACTACACTATTAAAATTATTTATGTATTTTATTTATTTGCATCAAATATAACCTATAAATAAGGATATATTAGTTACACCCTCGGCTAGTAGGGCCATTCTGGGTTTGGAAAAATAACATCATTTATATTATCAATTTTGAATAACCATAAGAAAAATAATATAGATTACATAATATATAGGTTTTTATCTTTTTATACTAAGGTCATATCTAAAAAGTGATATAATAATTGTTATATAATAATATAATAAAGTGATATAATAAAGTTATTGTTTTAATTATTATACAGAGTACAAAGAGAAACAATTGCAACAAATCGAATGAACTCTCGAAATCTGACTCTACATGCCGGAGATTAGAAATTCTAAGAATTTCCTCCAGTATTATAATATCACCCGTAGTCGGAATCAAGACTTCCGACGCCGTTAGCGAATACCTTTGCAGTACTGTTTGTGTTCTACCGCAAACAAAAAAGACATGCCACATCGAAAGGTAATAATCTTGTAAAGGTAATTGGGTCATGCATTATCTTCGTAGTTAATGCATAACCCAATCGAATTCTGCAGAATTTCCTTTCCAATATTCTGTTTATACTTGGGTGACTCAGCGTTACTCCAGTGTAAGCCAAGAAAACTACTAGAACTACACCATTTCGCCTGTCTAGCCTGAAGAATATGTCTTTCAATACTTTTCGATTTCATTTCACTAAAACAAACTCTTGAGGCATACGTCATGCTACAGAGGCAATTTCTTCATGCCTCTGTAGCTCAGTTGGTAGAGCGTCCGCCTAGAAAGCGGTCGGTTGGTCATTGGTTCGAGTCCAGTTCGAGGAGAAAAATTTTTTAATGAATTTTTCTGCCTTTAACTCGTCCCTTTGATTACTTCATCCATCTGTTCTGCAGTTGCATGAAGAAATTTCCATTAAGTTAAATTATTAGTGTAATAAGCACATACTTATTAATTTCACAACTATGATGTTGTATTAATAAAATTCATAATATAATTAGTGTTATAGGCACAATTCTTTAAATATGTATGTTCTTGTTTTTGTGTCTTGCAATAGTAGATTGTATGTAGCAGTCAATGTAAACAAAACAAATACTTAGTAATCATGTGGATTACAGTATAAAGCAATGTAGAGAACATGTCGTCGGCAATTTCTTCATGCCTCTGTAGCTCAGTTGGTAGAGCGTCCGCCTAAAAAGCGGTAGGTCACTGGTTCGAGTTCAGTTCAAGGAGAAAAATTTTTTAATTAATTTTTCTGCCTTTAACTCGTCCTTTTGATTATGTCATCCATCTGTTCTGCAGTTGCATGAAGAAATTTCCATTAAGTTAAAGCATACGTTAGAATTTTTGTAGCTAACTTGGCCTCCCGGTCAGAGAATGTCACAGTGTCCTGCAGACGCGACGGATTGACAATGAGCGGCTCTCTGGTCTGCGACTGATCCCTGAGGGACGGCAGAAATTATATGTGCTGTCTTGCACGTATTCCCTTGTAGAAAATTATTCTCAAAGGCTAGTAGAAGAAAACTCCGAAATAAAATAAAGAAAAAAAAATAAAAACCCAAGAGGGTAATACGAAAAGGCATCTTATACAGAAGAGTAACTTGGATACTCAGGACTCGAGAATAACCGAGTTAGAGAGTCTTTGTAAAGTGCTACAAAACGAGATCTGCAAATTACAGGCAGAGAATGTAGATTTAAAAAATCAAATAAAATCTGCATCAACAGAAAATAAAAACAAAGATGCAGAAGTCATTGTATAAGAAATCGACGAGGAAGAAGTGGCTAAAGAAACGGACTGGACCCTAAAACAGAATAAAAAGCGAAAAATGGAAAAGTCTCTTGAAATAAGTTCAGAGAGGACAGTTAAAAAAAAATGAATCCAGCCCTAAAATGAAGGCTAAAAATCCAAAAAAGCAAAAGCCTTCTCCGGTTGTATTGAGCAATATTAAAAACTACTCCCACATAATTAAGATATTAAAAGAAGAAAGAATAAACGTTAGGGTCAATATGATGAATAATGAAAATTTTCCAAAATAAATGTGGAAAATGAAAGTGAATACAGATTACTAGCAAAAGCTATAAATAAGGCTAGACTGGAGTGGCACACGTATGAAAATAAACTGACGAGGCCAGTTAAAATGATGGCTAGAAATCTCCATCTATCGAGTGAACCAGAGGATATAAAAAGAGAACTCATTAGCAAAGGCTTTGAATGTCTAGATGTTGTAAAAAAAAAACAAAAGGAAAAAAAAATGGAAAAAATATTTCAGTAAAACTTCCGCTCTTTATGTTATCTTTTGACCATTCGGAAGAGATAACCAAGATCTATAAAATAGAATACTTACAGCACATGAGAGTAAAAATCCATTAGAAGCAGCAAAATAATTCCGCAATGCATGAGGTACCAGAGATTTGAACACACACAAAAGTTTTGCCAAAGAGAGGCTAAATCTGTAAAATGTGCTGGTAATCATATGACAGCAGAGTGCAACAAGAAGCATAATTTTCAGCCCAAATGTGCGAACTGTAATGAGGCACATCCTGCTGGCTATCGAGGTTGTTTGGTTGCAAAATAATTACAAAAAAGAAGATTGAAAAAGAATAAAACCAAATAAAATTAAGTTAAATTTAATGAGCAAAGAACTCATTATTCACAAGCGCTTCAAAGCAAAACCCCACAAAACAGGAAAAAGAAGGAACTCGAGAACAAAACCCCACAAATAAAAAGAATTGACGCAGACATTGTGCAAATGATGCATAGTGTGTTGATTAGAATTGACGAGATCTATAGTAGAATAAAGAAAGTATAGAACATAATGAAGAATTCAAGATAGAAACGGCTGAAATTCAGCTTATTTCGATAAAAATTAAATTAACTAAATGGGACTTCAGTGTTGGTGCTGTATACTGTCCACCAAATTGCAGCATTAAGAAAAATACTTTCTAAAGATCAAAAATACTTTCTAAAAGGTACAAGCCTGGACAAAGATATCTAATAGGGGGTGACTATAATGCCAAACATATACAGATTGTGGTTCTAGAACCACCTCAACTAGAGGAAGACAGCTAAGAAAATATATTCAAGAACTAGGTTGTTGCTATCACTCACTGGCACTCCTTCTTCTTGGCCTACTGATAATAAAAAGATTCCTGATGTTATTGCCTTTTTTATATTCAAAAAAGTATCAGAAAACTTTCTAAGCCTTGAAGATAATTATGATTTTAATTCAGATCACTCTGCTGTCATATTAAAACTAAGTGGAAAAATAATTAATTTAGGCCCAGTTTGACAAACAACACTACAGATAGGGCGAGCTTTAGATACGAAATAATAAACAATATTGACGTAAATATTAATATAGAATCAAGAGAATAATTAGATCTGGAGTTAGAAGGATTTATTAAAATCATACAAAGAACTGCATGGAACAATACAAAAATGTCAAAGTACAAACCAACAGCAAATAGCTATTCCGCAGAAATAACTGATTTAGTAGGGGAAAAGAGATGGGCCAGATGCAGATAGCAACGTTCGCGTCACCCTGATGATAAAACTATTTTAACCATGTGCTTGGAAAGCCGCGAAGGTAAATATGGTGCCCGAACCTTGAGGGAAACAAAGTCTTGCAGGCCCATTTCACTGTTACCAATGATGTCTAAGCTTTTTGAAAAACTGCTATTAAGGAGATTGAAGCCAATAATAGAAAATATTGGGCCAAATGGTTCTTTCTAAAACCAAACCACCAGTTTGGTTTTAGAAAGAATCATTCTACAAAAGACCATACTGAAATATTGACAGTTAGAGCGAAAATGTATGATTCGACAAAAAAATTACAGGAGGCAAGTAACAAAATAAGCTAGTGGACTAGGCGTAGGTGGGCAATGGCGTTATGACAGAAAGGCTTAAACGAACAAGACCATTCGATTTAACACGAAATACCAATTTCCTTATGGAAGGTATTGAATTCCTGTACGGAAAAACCAAGTTAGAATAGAGGTTATAGTTGGTCTGCAGGACCAGTTTTATCCGTTCAGAGTTTAGGTGATTTATTAGGGTAGTAGTCATGCTCCCCCACTGTCGGAGAAAAAAGGCAGATAGAGTCGTCCTTCTTCGTTTTTAGAGATTTTTTCGCCTGGTAGAAAAAAAAAATGTAATCATGGTCTAAGAGAGAGCAAACATTCAGAGTCTCATACATAGCAACTATTTCAGAATTATAGATTTCATATTTAGATGCCATGCTTTTTATAAGTAGGAGTTGTTTATTATTGTACCATCCGTAAAAATACAATACGCCTGCGAGTTTTGTGAGACTATTTCCTGGTACAATTTGCGATATATTATGCTCGTTGTGTTTGATTTGCCATGTTGAGACAATGAAATATCTATGTAGCGCTCTGCAGTATATCTCTAAAGAGCTCTCTCTGTATATTTCAATTGCAGAGACTCAAAATCTATCCCGTGTTTCATGGAGAATCCAAGTGCCTTCACGAGTGAAGAGCTGCGTAGTATATTAATATCATTTCTTACAATTGCAGTGACAACTCTGTGTAAGGGCTGAGCAACGTCACTAAACTGCCTGTGTATAAATTTTGGTATCTGGCGAATTTAGTGCTTTGGTACCGTAACCATAAATAGAAATAAAGTAATAAATTTTGCCGAATTGCAAAGCCCTAGGTATCTGAGTTGCAACCCCTATAAAAGAACCGCAATTTCATCCTCATATAGGTTTCAATAAATTATTTGTTTTCTTTAATTTAGAAACCAAATCCCTAAGATGCGAATCGAAGTTAAATCTACAATAAAATGTTAATCCAAGAATTGAAATTTCCTTAACTGAAACAATAGATTGACCATTGTGTACCAGTTGTCCCGGTACGCAACTTCTCCTGCGACAAATATGTGTATTCTCTATCTTGCTTTTCCAAAAAGTTTTTGAAAAAAAGTGCTTATTAGTTTCACTCTGTCCGTCTGTTCTTGCGTCCGTGGACATGTTTACAAAACTTCTACACCCTTCAATATAGAAATCTGGAATTTAATACGTACATTGATCTTTAATACAAACTTGTTTCCGTAGAAGAAAATTTTTATCTATCTCCCTCCCAATAGAAGTTACCCTCCTAAAACCCTAAAAATGGCATTTTGTACCCATTTATTACAGTGAAACCGTTAGCATTTCTGAAATTTTTCAAACGCAAAAATATAAGGCATCTTCTACTGAGGCATACTTATTTGAACTTTAAAAAAAACAAAGTGGCCGCTCAAATTTACCATTATGTAAAATCCGTTTGTCCCATATTTTTGATGTCGCTTTTTTCCAAACCTCAGGTTTTAAGAGCCTGAAATTTTAGCAGCTTTTAGACAATAAGAAATAGTTTATTTCATTCGAAAAAAATTTTTTCCCATCTCCACCCCCTGTCAAGTTATCACCTCTTGAAATTTGTAAAATTTTAATTTTTAACGTTTTATATTTCTGAAACCACAAGTTTTTCTAAATTTCTATTTACGGTATGTTCCATGGTATTAAAAAATATAATTATTTTTCTTAATTCATGACATTAACCCTTAAAATCGAGCATTATGTTAAGCCCTCTTTAAATATTTTTTTGCTTTAATTCAAAGACTGCATAAATCGTTTATCCTAAATGTATGCAATCCCAAAACTAGTTTCGTTTATGAATGGAAATAATTTTAATAATTTGGTAGGTATACAGATTCGAATAATTGTCATACAGCGAATTTTGGCGCTGTATGGCAGCTATCCAAACCACTCTATTCAACTAAAATTTCAGAGATATATCTGGGTTATGATTTGACATACGACTATCAAATTTCACGCATATAGCTTTATTGTTTTTGAACTATTTATCAGTTTTCGGATCCATTATATACATTACTATTTATTCAACAGCGGATCCAAAATGTTCCAACTACATTAGCATCCTTCCTTAGTAAAAAAAAAACTCGTGAAAGTTTGGTTGACGAAGCTAAAGGGCATAATAAAAAAAAATCTGATGCGGTCACCACATACCCGACCGCAATGTGTATTGTCTAGTTAAGTGAAAGTGTTACAGAATATTATGAAAATATCTGTTAAATACTTATTTCCAATTTTTAGGGCATTAGTAAGCTTATAGTTAACTTACCTAGAAAAATGTAAATTTGGCTCTTAGTAGAATTTCGCTTTGTGTTACCCGAATTCCCTAAAATGTTCGCCAGTTAGTTTCGGTAACAACCAAAACTCCCATATCAAATTTCAAGAAATTCCATCAATTCGTTCCGTAGATATGGTGAAAAATGTAAAATCGCCACGCAAATCAATTTTCGAGCCCTGATCTTTCCAAAAAATTTATATGTTCATTGTTTTAATACAAAGAATTTAAATATTAAATTTGAATGAAATCGTTTCTTTATTTCTCTTTATATACACAAAAATGTATATTTGGCCCGTATTAAACGTCCAGTTGCTGACACCTCATTTCTTCCAAAAGTTAGGAGGTTTCGTGGTCGGTCGAGCTAAGCTTATATATAAAATTTCAAGTAAATCGATCGAATATTTTCTTCAAAATGTTCAAAAATGTAAAATAGGCCCCCTAAAAAGTGCAGTTCCCGAGGCCTGATGTATCCCAAAAGTTGATCAATTCGTGCCGTGGCAGAAATTTCATCAAAATTGGTTCAGCCGAACTTGAGATACACGCGTGCACACACAGACCGACAGATCGACATACCGACAGGTTGCTAAAAATAGTTTATTTACACTTCCCTACTATGGAGAAGTGCATTCCCATTGAAAACTCGATATGCAAAATTTTGTTTCCATCACATAACCTACATATTGTATACACAATACGGTCGGTAAAAAGTACAGATTGTTAATTTATAGTATTGAGTAGCCCAGTTGTTTGCACAGCCATCATGAGTTTCATGTGTTTAATCTTGTTTAAAAATAATTAATATAATAACTCACTAATTATGTATAAAAATACGAAATTGTTTGACAAATTGATTTGTTATTTAATCTTCTTTTCTGTTATTTTATTTATATTTTTTTACAAAATGTTTTTTATTGTGTAACAAATAAGTATTGTTATAGATGATGAGGATAAGTTTTGCAAAATATTTTAAATAAAATAAAGGTTTTTTTTTTCTTTTTCATCCCGGGGACCGAAGCCCTTAGGCCCTCCTCACGTCGTCCCAAAGGGTCTTTTATGATTCCCATCCTCCCCTAGATTAGCTCTGCCCTGACAAACCGAAGTATAGCAGCCACATCAAACTGCAAGATCCTCTCCGGGGTCGCAAAGCACCCGAGATGGACGCCCGAGAGGTAGAACCCAGTGAGAGCCCCCACCAAAAACCTCAAATCTGGACGACCGAGCATAGCCAGACCCCATCCCCTTTTTGTTAGAAATAGACAGACCCGAGTGTTCAACCCTGCTCCCACCCTAAAAAATGGCTCCGGTCCAATGAAAGGAGCCGCCGCTCTCTCCCTGGCAAGACCATCAGATCTCTCATTCCCGTCCACACCGTAGTACCCTGGCACCCAATTCGAGGTTAATTTGTTGTGCATTGCCAGAACGCTGGAGATGTCGATGCATTCGTTCAGCAGTCTGGATCCAACTACATCAGACGAGAGGGCCCTACTGTCCGACATAATAAATATCCTTCTCCTTCTAATATTCCTCCTGATACATTCCAGAACACACAACTCTGTGGCATATAGAGATCGGCCTGAAATGTCGATGAACAGTGCCCGAGGGCTCTCGTTATACTTATGCCCTCATCGTACACACCCACGCAAACCCCTCATTGATTTTGGATCTATCCGTATAGAAAACCACAGCCCCAGGGCCAATTTAAGGCACCAACCAGTACCAGATTTGCCTTCCAGCTAGATCCACAAAGTATGGCTTCACAATGTTTCTCTCCCTCAGATCAAAGTCCAAGTGTATCCCCATGTTGTGTAAGCCATTGATCTCCCCAATGATGCTTAGATGGCCCCTAAGTACAAGTAACAATTTTTATCTAAAAAGACTCTAGTAGAATTCATGAAGACTTCTTGAGAATTTATAAAGAATATTATTCTTATAATTTTAGTCTTTTAGAACACTAAAAGACCCTAGTGAGATCGTTATAAGAACAAAAGAGCGCAATTAATAGCAATGTATTCGTCGCCTCTAGAATTAAAGTCTGGAGCTAAACTTTCAATTTTCTGTTTTATAAATTCAAAAATAAGGTAATTTATTTATCTGTATGTTTTTTTATGAAGTTATGATCACATTTATATCAATCATTTAATCTTGATTTTTTGATTTTAACAACCAAAAAATTTACTTTTTGACGTAAGTGAAACTTATTCTAAAAGGTTTTATGAAAATTATGTCAAATGAACTTTTTCAAAACTTATTTGAATATGAAAAAAAGTAAAAATTTATTTACTTATATACTTAAATGATTGCACATAGCGAAATTTTATTCGTAATTTTAAATTTACGAATAAAATTTGGCTTTTTATTTCACAAATCGTCTGAGAAATGAAGCAGTGTATAAAAAAAAATTTGCATTCCAAAATTTAAGGAAAATCAAAAATTCGGTTTAAAATTTGCGACTTAAAAAATAAGCTTTCCATGTACATAGGTATAAGCTTTTATACTGTTCATTATATTTTTTAGATTTTATTAAAATAAATTATTGAGTAAATGATTGAGTAGTTTTGAAATTTCCGAATGACGTTCTGCTTAACTGTTTTAATTTTGGAGATAAATGTGTGAAACAAATTATGCGCCTTTTCATTTTACTCTTATGTTTTGGATGACTTACACTACATCAATTGAACATAAAAATTCATAACATTCGCTTGATTATTAAACAACATTTTTTCAATTCAATATGAGTAGTACATATTACCAATTATGTTAATATTTAATTCTGTGATTGATAACAGTTTTTTTCAAAAACGAAAGCAAAACATAGTAGTAGAAATTCATAACGATCATGTAATTTTGAAATTCATTCAAATTTTTTGTTGTTAAACAAAAAGAAAATATTGGTATACACAATCTCAAATCAAGCTATGCATTCCATTATTTAAGAAAATTGCTCTCATTCTCTATTTCTAATTTCTTTCTGTTCTCATTCTTAATTTTTGGTTTTTTTTTTGTTCTTGTTGTTTACTAATGCAATAGTATACAGAAAAAGTAATACATTATAATAATGTGTTTGTTTGGTGAGTGGCCGGCAACTAAGCATAAATTTAATAATATTTTGCATATATGAAACAATCTATATTATATTTTACAAGATTTTTCCAGTTCATGAACAGGTATACATATAATCTAATAAATAACAAAAACAAAAAAATGAAAATAGCAAAAGAGAATACTGGGTAGATACATTACTCAATTGATTATACATACTGTAAAACAAAAACAAAAAATGAAAAGCGAAAGAGAATAAAAAATGAGTAGTAATATTTTTTTTGTTTTTTTGCTTTACTACCATAAACAAAAATAAAAAGCAAAAGGAAGCGAAATATTTTAAATGAGTTAAGTAAGAGTAAAATAATTTTTTGTTGTTGTATTTAACATGGAATGAAATTAAAAAAAATAAAACTAAAAATTGTGAGAGATATAAGAACACGAATAACGTTACGTTACGTACTAAGGTAATTATTCTTCGTGTGCTTGCGAAATTTCAATTGAGTAAGTAGCCAAGCCAGGTCTGTATAAAGTAAAGAGGCATTGATTTTTTATTAATTCACATTCACTTCGGTTTTAAAGTTTAACGTGAAAGGTACTATTTCCAATTGCGGATTCTTTTCTTTTTAAAAAATGGATAACAAACAAACGATGGAAATTTTTCGTTCTTAATTGTTAACTAATTCTTAAATTGAATTTTAATCATATCTATGTAATTAACAGTGACACATATTACATCTTAAAATTTATTAAACTAAAAATATTTCCATTACTTTTATTTATCATTAGTATTCAAACCAATATGATATTTATGCATATACAAGTATAACCTGCATATGTATGCCATAATATGTACAAATTTTTCTAAACTTATTTTAAAATTGATTGCCACAATCCTGTTTTTACAACAGATAATGCTGCTTATAAGCAAACCACAGGGGCCCCTAGTTTAAATATAATGTAATATATAATGTAATAATTATATAATGTAATATAGTAAAAATTTTGCTTTGTGATATAATGATATGTGTACGAGCGAGTGTTGATAGGGAGCAATCTCAGCAAAATAAAAATCTTGCTTTATGAGATAATTATATGTGTACGCATGAGTGTTGATCTTATTCATATTAAGCAATATAAATTATGTATGCATGTGTATTTTTGAATATTTTTATTTTTTGCGTATCTTGCTTCTATGTACATATATTATATGAAACGATTTCACATATGTTTATGTAGGATTGAATATGTACAGCTGTATATTTTCTGTTTATAGGCATAATAATATGAATTTATTCTAGTATGTATGTAAAAGGAAAAATTAATAATTGCAATACTGATGATTCATACATTGAAAAAAATATTTTGTGTATTCGTACAATAAATAAAAATAAAAGAGTAGTGTAGAGCAAGAAAATGTATCAATAATTTTCATTCTACGAACATTTAATTGTATGGAAAGGAAAATATATGAAGATCAATACTTAGTATTTTGCGTAACTGACTTTGGCAGGTTATGTGATGGCAACAAATTTTGCATATCGAGTTTTCGATGGGAACGTACTTCTCCATAGCAGGGAAGTGTAAATAAACTATTTTTAGCAACCTGTCTTTCTGTCGGTCTGCCGGTCTGTGTGTGCACGCGTGTATCTCAAGTTTGGCTGAACCGATTTTTATGAAATTTTATACGTAAGTTTATTTCCACCATGGCACGGATTGATCAACTCGGGAGCTAAACATTTTAGCGGACCTGTTTTACATTTTCGAACATTTTGAAGAAAATATTCAACCAATTCACTTGAAATTTTATATATAAGCTCAGCTCGAACGTCCGCAAAAACTGCTAGCTTTTGGAACAAATAAGGCATCAGCAACAGGATGTTTACTACGAGCCAAACATACATTTTTGTGTATATAAAGAGAAAAAATCAACCGATTTCATTGAGATTTAATATTTGAATTCCTCGTATTAAAACAATGAACATATAAATTTTTTGGAAAGATCAGGGGTCGAAAACTGATTTGCGGGCCGATTTTACATTTTTCACCATTTTGAAGAAAATATTCAACCGATTTACTTGAAATTTCATATATGGGCTTTGCTCGACCGTCCGTTAAAATTCCCAGCTTTCGGAACAAATCAGGCATCAGCAACTGGACGTTTACTACGGGCCAAATATACATTTTTGTGTATATAAAGAGAAATATTCAACCGATTTCATTGAGATTTAATATTTTAATTCCTCGTATTAAAACAATGAACATATAAATTTTTTGTAAAGATCAGGAATCGAAAACTGATTTGCGGCCGATTATACATTTTTCACCATTTTGAAGAAAATATTCAACCGATTTACTTGAAATTTCATATATGGGCTTTGCTCGACCGTCCGTGAAAATTCCCAACTTTTGGAACAAATGAGGCATCAGCAACTGGACGTTTACTTCGCGCCAAATATACATTTTTGTGTAAATTTTATACGTAAGTTTATTTCCACCATGGCACGGATCTGAGGCTGACTTCCCCTCCGCTCGAAAACTGATCTGCGGGCCGATTTTACATTTTTCACCATATCTACTGAACGAATTGATGGAATTTCTTGAAATTTGATATTTGAGTTCTGGTTGTTACCGAAACTAACTGGCGAGCATTTCAGGGAATTCGGGTAGCACAAAGCGAAGCTCTACTATGAGCCAAATTTACATTTTTCTAGGTATGTTAGCTATAAGCTTACTAATGTCCTAAAAATTGGAAAGAAGTATTTTGCAGACATTTTTATAATATTCTGTTACACTTTCATTTAACTAGACAATACACAATACGGTCGGTTATGTGCTGACCACATCAGATTTTTTATATTATTAGGAATAAAATATTATGTTTGTATGTAGGTGCATTTTATCAAGTTAATTTTGCTGTAAATTGAATTAAATTTGTATTAAAAAAATTTTTTTTTTAAATTTATGGTTTTTTAAAGCTTTTAATGGCGTCCCTGCTTTTTGTCGCCCACTGCAAATGCATACATTGCATACATGAACCGTCCGCCCCTGATTACTAGAGTTATTAATTCTTTTAATGAGAGTTAAGTTTCCATTAAAAGAGTTTTTAAAACATAAAACTCTCATAACAGAACTAGTATAAAAGTAAGTTAAAGAATATAACTCTCATACCAAAACTAGTATGAGAGTTACGAAAACTCTCACAAGCTACTTATAATAGTGTTAGAGAAAAAGAAAGCAATACATTAGAATAAATATGTCGGTCTTACTTCAAACTTTATAAAAGATATATCTATTCCGCTTTTAATAATTATTTTTTTAACATAAATGAAACAAAATATACACATGTATGTTTACGTATATAACATGTAATCATTAAATATTTGTATTCAAAAACTTAATATTATAAAATTATAAATATGGGAAATTAAAATAATTTTTTTGCCATAATTATAAGCCAAAAAGTTGCTGGCATTAAAATTTTATTAATAAAAGTTGGTATTGTACTTCGAAGAAAAGCAACGCCAACTAAAAATAATTAATATTTAAAAAAGTTTTATACACATTTTTTAACTCTATAATATTTTATTTCTTTTATTTACATAAATTTTAAAATTAAGGAATTGTTAAGCAAAAAATAAATATACTACGAGTAATGTGCACAAATTTCAACTAAAGTTTTATTATATTCAAATAAAACTATAATTTTCCATTTCATTAATTTTAATTTGATAATTTCTGTACAAGAAATATTTTTCGGACTTCTTTCTTTCAGTCTCATTAGGGTTAAAATATAGGTAAGGAAAAATGGAATTCTAAAATGGCTGTGCCTAACAACTAGGCTTATGAGAATTAAATTCCTCTTATGAGAATAATGGATTCCTAAACGAATAGTATTTACAGGTATATCATTATTCGTTTCCGTTTGTAACACATACAATGAAGTTGCTACTGATAATTCTCGACTCTAAAAGGTTATTATTTTGTTGTAAATTTGTAGAATCGTCAGAGACGATTATCTCTGATTGATAACAATTAGACCTTTTTATAATATTTACATCTAAATTTCTTCAAAAGCTACATGATCTCTTTACTTTTCTCATTTTTCCATTTTAAAAATCGAACAGATTTCTTAAAGCAATGTATAATTTATAAACATATTTTTTAGGTCACTTTTTCCATATTTTATTTGTCATGTTCTGACATTTGCTTATAAGGGAATTCTTTTAAAAACAAAATTCTGTAAGGGTTGACATTTCATAAAAAATACTTTATGAGAATTAAAATTTTTTAAGGCTTAAGAAACTTCTATAGTTTCTGAGATACATATAGCTAAATAACTTTTGAAGTTGCATGGTAGGTACCAGAAGGAGCCAAGTAATTTCAACGACTTTTATGAGACACATTGGCCCTACTAATACATTCGTTGTGTGAAATTTCAATATTGCAGCTTTTATAGTTTCTGAGGTATAGCCAAATAAATTTTGAAGTTGTATGGCAGCTACCCGAACCTGTACCCCGATCATGCCCAGTTTAAATAAGGTTCTGGCACTTACTACAATAAATCATTTGTAAAAATTTGGTGAACTTAGCTCAATTAGTTTTTGAGCTATATAGTCGAGGCGGACGGACGGACAGACAGGCAAAGCTAAATAAACTCAGAATTTTGCACTGATCGAAAAACATACACTTGAGTCTATATCTGAGACCGTTATTTCTTAGTGTTACAAACAGTAAGGCAAATTTAGTATACACTTCGAACATACGTTCGTGCGGGTATAAAAATTATGAGAGTATTTGAGTGTGGTATGAGAGTTTTATGAGATTTTTTGTCGATTTTTTAGGGTATTACTGTTGAAAATTGTTACTTGGTTACCCAGTTTTGGCTCCCTGTATTGCCGCAGGGCCCTCTTCATGCTCAGCCTTCTGCCACCATATTACAGAAGAATAGGTTACAGTTTGTCGAACAAATGTAGCGTAGGTCCAGTAGACCATTTAAGGTCTAAGACCTAATGTTTTTCAGTATTGTCTCGTGAAGCTCATAGAGATATTTGACCTTACTGGAAGTCTCAATGCTTGTACCCCCCAGGAGCATCGGGTGCAAAACTAAATTGCTGCCGCCTAGTAAATGGTGCAATAACTGCCTCTATGATGTGCAAGGCCCCCACATTCGATAATTGACGACGTCATCGTGCTGGCCCCTCACAATAACGATCAGATCATCAGCGTAGCCCTGCACATTATAACCGCTTTGAGACTACTTGTACAATAGACCGTCCATCACCATGCACCAGAGTAAAGGAGACAAGACCCCCCTCCTACGGCGGTAACCAAGTGTGGTCCGGATACAGATTCTGGCGCCTTCCACACTGGTCGTAATGTTTCGGGAGTCCAGCATGGCCCCGATGCATTTCAGGGTGGGTGCCTCAATTCCCTCGCTTGCAGCCGCCCTCATTTTTAATCCAAAAGACGTATTGTCGAAGGCCCCAAGGACCACCTGCTTGGCTTCCAACGTCCAAAGGAAAGGTTTTGGCATAAACAAAATTTTATTGTTATTCAAATATATGTATGATATGATAAATAAAATAAAGAAATAAAAAAATAAGGTAAATATTATTAAAAAGTTGGCCAACTTTATGAGATTAAAAAAGAATCGGCCTCAAAGAACCCTGGATAATTATGAAAATAACTCAAAAATGATTTATTCTTTTGCATCAATTAAGGTAAAAAACGATGTTACATACTCACAAAACCCTTCTAAAATTGCAGAAGATTAGACATAGATAAAAGGCATGAAAACTAAAAAAATATGATAATTGGAGAGTTTAATGCTAAAATTGACACCGGAACAGTGAACGAAATTTTCGGATCGTATGGGCTTGGATCAAGAAATGATTCAAGTGATAGTGACGATCGCTTGGTTCAATTTTGACAAGAAGAAAATTTTAAGTAATCAGTAACCGAAAAGAGACGTCAAAAAATTAAAAGATAACAGCATAAAGACCGTTTTACTTCATAAATAAATAGTAGATTAGCAACTGTTATTCATGAAAGCGAAAATATTTGGAACAAGACAAAGAATATTCTTAGAGAATTGTCATAGAAAATTAAGCACTAAAACCCATGCAGCAACGTCGTGGTTTTAGGGACAAAAATGCAGTAGAATACAGACGATTGCATCGCGAAATTAGACGCAAAATGAGTCAAGCGAAAGAAGAATGGTTAAAAAAAGAAGGTTATAAAATTGAAAAATTACAAAAATGCATTATTTTTGTTTTTTTATTTTTTTTTTTTTTTTCTTTTTTTTTTTTGACCGAGAGGAAGGGTGAAAAATCTCGAAAGACACTGCCAGATGAAAAGCAGTAGTGTGGAACTTTAATCCACTAACGACTATAATTATAAAACTAGTCGAAAACGACTAACCATTAATTTTGCTCTAACATTTTTGATTATTTACAAGCTTTTGATCTGGCACAATAGCGTACTAAGCATTCATTGTTCCAGATAAAAAACTCTCAACTAACTCGAGAGGTCTCGTACGTTTAAAGTCTCCTAACAAAGTTTTGATTGTGAACCAATCGAGCCGCTTCGATATTGACATGATTGGATAAACGCATTTTATGATTGGCTGCTTGCTTTTTAATTTCGTCTGTGACACTTAGGATCGTGAGATCCCTGTGTATATCGGCATTACG
Source organism: Condylostylus longicornis (assembly GCF_029603195.1). Lineage (NCBI taxonomy): Eukaryota > Metazoa > Arthropoda > Insecta > Diptera > Dolichopodidae > Condylostylus > Condylostylus longicornis. The sequence continues at coordinate 140,158 of NW_026578200.1, forward strand.
GACATACCAAGGGGCGTTTACAATGTCCCGTAATACTCTTTTTGAAATCTTTGTATAGATTGGATATGAGTCTGCGCAGCGCAGCCCCATAACTGAATACCGTAAGAACAGACAGGCTTAAATATTTGATTATATTTCAAAACTTTGTTGTATATTGTCAATTTGGAACGCCTCCCCAAAAGCCATTCAAACTTTCTGTATTCCTCCTCTAGTTGAGATCTCTTTTTCTTTATGTGCTCCTTCCACCTGAGCTTCGCGTCCAACGTCATTCCCAAACACTTACTGTGTTTGCGGACGGAATCAAGACGCCATTTATTCGAACCGAAAATGAATTGTCAATTTTCCTATTAGTGAAATTTACGTGTACTGATTTCACCTCGTTAAGTAGGAATATCACACGTGTATAGCATGTACAGTATCGGGCCCAATATACTCCCATGTGGTACACCCGACCTGATATCCCTAAGCGAAGAGTACTCCTCTTCCTGTTTAACTCGAAATACCCTATTAGTCAGGTAAGATTCGAGCAGGTCAACATACTGCCTTGGTAGTAATCGCCTAAGTTTTTTTATTAATCCACAATGTCAAACCTTATCGAAGGCCTGGGCTACGTCCAAAAATATGATAGAACATATTGTTTTTTCTTCCAGTGAATTTTCTATTAGGTCAGTTATTCTATGAATCGGGATTAACCTTTTACTTTTAATTATAGGCTGAAGTCTTCTCAATAAAAGTTTCTCTAGCAGTTTTGAAATCATAGGCAACAATGAGATTGGTCTATAAGAAGTCGCCCTGCTTATAGGTTTGCCAGTTTTGTGCAGCATGATTATCTCTGCAACTTTCCATATTTCAGGCACGTAATTGAACCTTATACACGCATTTATTAGGCGCGTAAGCATCGTTATACCCCTTTTGGGTAATTCTTTCAAAATATCGGCCGTTATTAGGTCAAATTCTGGGGCCTTTTTAGGTTTAAGAGTCCTGATTTCTTCTATGACCTCTCTTTCCTATACCCAACAAAAGTATATTCCTAATTATCATCCACGCCCTGGCTATCATGCGGGTAGAATATATCGGCCAAATGATCCGCAAACGCATTTGCCTTGTCCTTGTCAGTTTTTGCCCACGTTCCATCTTTGTTTTTAATAGGAACGAGATGTTTGATAGGTTGCTTCATTTTCTTTGTCGCCCTCCACAGTGAGTAATTGGTTTTCTCACAGGCCGTCAAATTTTGAACATAATTAGCAACCGAATCCTCTTTGTGTTTTCTAATACAGCGTCTTAGTTGCTGCGATTCTCGATTATATCTGGTTTTATCAGTAGGATCACGCGTTTGCTGCCACCTGTTTCTCGTCCGCCTGCTTCGTCTTACTTTTGCTAGCATATGTGGGAGATAGTTAATGCCCCCCCTTCTAGTAGCACTAATTTTGGAACTACTCCAAGCCGCATTTTGAATAATTTTAGTAAAGTTTTCGGCCTCCTCATCTATGTGCTGGGTTGTTCTTATTCTTTTCCTTAGATCTATTTGTCGTTCAATCTCTAAGCGAAATCTTAACCAATCTGTAGTTCCATTTGTCAGCGCAGGTTTCGCTCTTTTCATGACTATATTTTCCTTAAGTTCAAGAATAACCACCGAGTGATCGGAGTCAAGATCATAGTTATCATGTACCTCGATGAAATTTTTCGCAATCCGTTTTGTTATGAAGAAATCTATTAAATCTGGACACTTATTAACATCGGTTGGCCAATACGTTGGCTTCGCAGTATTGAAAATGGGACCCCGTGCCGCTAATTGCTTTCCTAAGTTCTCTTCCTCTAGTTGAGGTATGCCTTGAACCACAATTAGTGTGCTTGGCGTTAAAGTCACTCTAAATTTTTGTTTTGTCGAAGTGATCTGAACCGCCGTCATTTGCATTCCCTCGGTTTGCATCTGGTGCAGATCGCAATGCACCACATTTTTTTTATTATTATCGCTGTTCCGCCCTTCGCTATATTTCCAGGGTGGTCCGAGTGATAAATTTTATAACCTGGAAACCGAATCCTGCTTCTTGAGGTCATATGTGTTTCATTTAACAGTCACACGTCTATATTCTGCGTATGAAGAAAAACTTCAAGCATGTCCCTTTTATTTGCAATACCATTGCAAATCCATGGTGCTATTTTAAAATTACCTCGTGCCATCATTTACCAAGCCTTTTGGTACTCGATTTTTTCCCTTCGCTCTCTAAAATGCTCAATCTGTGGGAGATTTTGTCCATCATATCTAGCATGTTCTGCATCATATTTTGCATTATATACAAAACATTCACGTCACTGGCCCTTGCTTTATTGCTCTTGCCACCGTTATCAGTTTTTGTTTGGAGAACGTCCTTGTATGTTACATCTTTTGAGACTATTCTCGAGGTGAATTGCCTCGGTGGCTGTTCAGAATTCTTCAAGTTGTTGTTGTTGTTCTTATTTCTATGTTTTTGTAGTTCCTTAGCTACAAGGCACCCCCTATAGTTTGCTGGGTGGGCCTCCAAGCAATTTGAACACTTTGCTGCAATACTCTTTGGCTTACTACAATCTGATGTTAAGTGCCTGCCTGCACATTTAATACAATTCGGTTCTCTCTGGCAAAATTTTTGTGTATGGCCATACCTTTGACACCTTTTACTCTACCGAATGGTCCTATCCTGTCGAAGTGCCTCTATCCTAACTTTCATCCTGTTTATGTGATCGATTTCATAAATTTTTTTCATCTCCTCTTCATTTGAGAATGTTAACATAACCAGCGGTAGAGGCACCATAATGTTTTTCCCATTTTCTTTTATTTTTTTAATTTTATTGGTTACATCTAAGATCTTGTAACCCCTAGAGCTTAGGTCCTCTTTTATGTCTTCCGGTTTACAACTGGGGTGAAGATTTCTTACCATGACTTTTATTGGTCTGGCCTGCTTGTTCTCATAGGTATGCCATTCTAGTCCAGATCCATTCATGGCCCTGGTAAAATTCCTGTAATCCATTTCGGAATTTACAATAAGCTTAAATTGATTGTTGTTCATCAATTTCACCTTATAATTGATGTCCTTATTTTTTAATGTTGACTCTATTTTATTGTAGTCAACCACATTACTTATGACTACTGGAGGCGGCCCAGAGTTTTTCGTGACATTGCCTCGACTTTTAGAATCGGGAACATCCGCTTTCTCAACGTTGGTCGTCACCTGAACCACTTCCGGAGATGATTTCGCTTTTCTTTTTTTACTGGACCTCTTTTGCTTTAGAATCCAATCCGTTTCTCTGGCGAGTTCCTCCTCATCTGTTGAGTAGGCGCCCAAAACTGACCTCACCTGCTTTGCTGGTGGTGCTGCGTCTTTTTCTTTATGACTGCCCACATTAGACTTATTGTTTGTAATTTGCGTATGCTTCTCTTTTTTTAGCTTCTCATTTTCAGCCCTCAGTTGGAGAACCTCACTTTTCAAAGCCACACAGAGCTGTTCCATTTGGGTAATCCTTTTGTGTATGTCAGCATTCTGATCATCACTTTCTTTGTCTTGAGCTTTACTCATGTTTATATCCTTATTGGTCTGTGGAGCTTGAATGTTCGGTAGTCCACCTTCTATATTTCTATTCTTTTCTAAAATCCGCACATCAGATGTAGGTGGTGAACGCCGGGTTTTCGCGTTCCTCCTGAACGGATCAATCAAATGCAATAAATGGCTCTCCCCAGAATCCGTAGAGCCGACCTCCGAAGAGGGTGGATTCTTCAACATAGTTGAATTACCATCTGGGGTACTAAATCCTTTTGTTTTGTCCATTGCACAAATGATTAAATTCTGCATTTTATACCTACTGCCAGGCTTCAAAAACTGCCGTCCCTCAGGGATCAGACGCAGACCAGGGAGCCGCCTATTCTAGGTCAGACGCTTCTGAATTTACCACCCGCGCGCTTCCTAATCAACGATATCCGGATTAAGCGCCGAGTACTCGCTTTCACCCGCTCTCGCCAGCCTTACTAAGTAAGTTGCCCAGGAGACACCCGGCAGATAACTATGTTACCTACCTTCTGAGAGGTGAGAGTCGGATTTGTTGGCAGAGCTGATGTTTTCAGAGGGCATTTCCTAGCATTTTCAGTTTCACATGTTAGAAAAATGTGAGACTGACTAGGACCCATGCCAACTTTTGTCCCCCTTGCATAATGGCTTCAATCTGTACAGAAAAATTAAACAAGTCTTTGGTCTTTGGTATAAAAAATCACACATGACGAAAACAATCATCTTGTTACAGAAAGTGAGGACTTGAAATTGGTTTGGGAAAGATATATTGAACCAGACCAGACCCACATACAATATGGAATCACTCCAAGGTACGTCTGAAGTACCAATAAAGCAAGATGAAATGCCTTATTGGTACTAAAAGCAGCAAAGCGTCTGGTCCTGATGTAATAGTTAAATTGATAAATGACTCTAACCTCATCTTAAAACTGTTTAACAATATTTATAACACGGACTTGCTACCTGAGGATTGACTGAAATCAACCTTCGTCGCCATTTCGAGAAAGTTCAACGCCAAAACTTGCTACAATATTATCAACTAATAAGCTTAATGTGCTACATGCTGAAAATTTTTCTGAGAATTCTTCCTGATCGAATATATACAAAATATGAAGATATAATGGGAAGAACGAAGTTTTTCCTTAAAAAGGGAACTAGTATAAGAAAAGTCCTATTCAGTGCACGTGTACTAGTACAAAACTGCCGTGATGTTCATAAAGACGTTTTCCTCATAGATTATGAAAAAGCTTTCGATAACGTAGTTCACGAAAGATTAATGGAAATACTAGATAGAACTGGCCTTATAATAAGAACATAATGCTGTGCATAAATAGCCTTTATTGGTAACAATTTGCCAAGATAAAAACAAAACATGGTCTGACAAATAGCGTTGAAATTCAAAAGGGAGTGCGACAAAGGTGCATATGTTCACCTCTGCTATATAATTTGTAAGCAGAAACTATCTTCGAGGAAGCAGTTGAAAATGTAGATGTAGGTGTAAAAGTCAATGGCACATGTATCAACAACATCAAGGACGCGGATGACACGGTACTTATTGCAGACAACCCACTTGATTTACAACACTTAATCAATAAAGTAAACGAATGCAGTAAAATATTTGATTTAAAAATGAATGTGTCCAAAATAAAAGTTATGGTAATTAGCATAAGCCGAAATCCAGAAAATGGACTGGAATTAGAAATATTGAAGAACAATTTTACACAGTGTGTAACAGAAACACCTACCAGGAATTAATATCATGTAACCGCATAAGTCCAACTATGGGCAAGCAGAATAACAAGAAAATCAGTTTTAATTATTGTTATAATTGCGTAACAAGTGTTAAAGCTATTGATTACTATTATTCTTATTTCAATTCAAGAAAAAAGTAAAATATAAATAATATTTATCAAAATATAATACAATTAAATATACAATTTACATCAGCATAGGTCTCACCACTGCCAGTGAACCATACGTAGCTCGATACCCCACCTCTTCTCATTGGCCCGCAGTAAAACGCAGTAGTTGCTTTCTTCACTCGCTTCCTGAAGTTGGGCCTCCAGTTTAGTTTAGAGTACAAGGTCAATCCTACAAATCTAAATTCACTGCCAATCTGCAGCAAGCGGCCCAGTCAGAGAAGAGAATAAGGGCCCTCTGAATTTAGAGCGAATAGGTACTTTCCCGACACAGCTACCACACAGTCGTCAGCGTAAGCAACCTGTTTGTATCCCTCCTCTCCATAACAAAAGTGGACTCACTACAAGATTCCAAAGAAGAGGGGACAGCACGCATCCCCGATGCATGATACCCCGAAATGTGCCCTGATAGTCTTGCCTAACAGCATGTGTTCTATCAGAGACTCATGAATCGATGTGTCTATCAGCGCAGCACCGATTGCGCGCGAAGTAACGTTATTGGCCTTTAATATCTAAAAAGGCTGCCATACTGTTCTCCGTTCTGTCCAGGGATCGTTAATGTACAAGCGAATGCCAGGCCGTCTCCGTCGACTTGCCCTTGCAACACGCATACTTTGTCGAGGACAATAGATTCGGATCTGAGTTATTCCGTATGTATACACCTAGCAACTTTTCCAAGATTTTAGATTAAAAATGATGTTAGGCTGATCGGTGTAAGGTCCTTTGGTCAGCTATGAGAGCTCCCGCCAGCCTTAGGAATGAAGACCAACTTAGCTACATTCCAGATTTTCGCAATGTAAGTTAAGTCTACACAGCGCTCGTTGACTCCTTTCAGCCAGGGAAAGATAACCTCCGTTGTGCTTTGCAGCCCTGCCAGCACCATATCGTCTGGACCCGCCGATTTGAGTGGCTGATGATGGCCCAGATAATTCATTTTTCTGAATCCACGCCCTCGAACATGATTGGACACCAGGTCTAGCCTATATTGCTTCGGTGTCCCGCCCTTGGACAGCTGAGAAGTGTGTCCATAGATCCGAGTTAGTCCATTGATTCCCAGAAGCCGGCAGGTAACTTAACACGACTGTGTCGCTTGCCAGAACCCTTCTTAGTTTCGATTCCTCCGCGGTCTTGCCGATTTCTCCGCAGAATGCCTTTTAGGAGATTCTTGACGCCTCCCTCAGCCCAATAAAATAATAATAACAACAAAAATAGTAATAACAACAATAACAATAACAAAAGCACTGAAAATATTTCTTCTGATTGTATTTTCAATGAATCAACTTTACCTGCTGATGTGTTTCTTCAAATGATATATGCTCAAATTATAAAATTATAAAAGATTAAGAGTAACGCTCTTGCTAAAATTAAAAATTTTGAAAGAAAAATTAAGGTACTATGTATAATAATTGAGAAATAAGAAGTTAAAGTAAACATATTAGAGTAGAAAAATAAAATGAGATCAATTGATGTCGTTGGTTACTAATGAGAATTCGAAAACAAATACATATTATAAAGTTTTTTTCAAATTTTGTTGGTGAAATTATGGAAGATGATGTTGTAGAAAATTGTTATGTCAAAAAACAAAACCTAAAAAGTGAATCTTCTGATTTTGTTTCTGTGGATTTAACTTCTTTGAAATTAAAAGATAAAATTATGAATTCTTTACATATGTAAGTACAACTAAATCAGCAATTTTTTGGCGGGAAAACAGTTTTAAACAAATTTTAATTTCCTTAAATTTTTATTTTTAGAAAATCTGTTTTAAATTGTGAAATACATAATTGTCTTTTTTAAATTGTGATAGTTTAAATCCTAGTTATAATAATTATATTGCTAACATTCATACTTCTTATCCAAATTTTAATTGCTGTTGTTTTTGTGTAAACTATTCAGAGAAAGTACATAATTCAGGATATACTATCATTCACAAAAACGCTCGTAGCTTAAGAGCTCATATTGATTTATGTTTAACTCATCTTGCGGCGCTTAGCCACTTTCCTGATATTATATCTGTTTCAGAAGTCTGGATTTTCGACAATGTGATTGAAAATTATAAGATTACTAATTCTTTTTTGAAGCTAATTATAACAATTCATACGCGGCTGGGTGCTTTGGAATGTTTTATATAAGTGATATCTGTATTGATAAATATAAAGTAAATAAATTTAACTTATCGACTGTTGATTAAATTAGTTTTATTTGTGAAATATCTAGTATGAATTACTGCTTTGTTGGTGTATATAGGTTACATAAACTTAAAAGGAAGCGAATTCTTGGTCGAGTTTTTGCAGGTTTTGGAAACACAAAATTCTAAAAACTTTGCCCTTTTTGGCAATTTCATTACAAATTTTTTGAAAAATACTGCTGTTTTAAATAATGTACTAAAAATAAGAGATTGGATTTCAATCTCTATTATATGAGCCTACAAGGTGCCACAACAATTCAAGCACCTGAATCGATCATGTTCATATTCGACAGTATCGGTCTAATAATGTTAGTTATAATGCTACTACTTTTAACCAGTGTATAACTGATCATTGCTTGACTAGTACTCAACTTAGTCCTAGTTGATGATGGTTTTGATATACATATCTACGTAAGACAGATTTTGACGCTCTCAAAACTATAATTTAAACTTTTAATTGAATTTTGGGACATTGTATTTTGTGAAAAAGATCCCTTTAGTTGCTTTTGATAAATTTCTTATGGTACTTCACTCTCATATGTCACATTGCAGTATTATGATTAATTGTGGGAACTCAAAAAATAAAAACTTAAATCTTGGATTACTAATTCCCTTATAATTAAAATTAAAAATAAAAACGAAATAATTGAAAAAGTAAACTAAACTAAAAATGTGCTACAAAAAAGAAATTTTTAAGCAATTGTCTTTTGATATTTCAAAATGTAAAAATATAATAATTATCTAAAATTACAGATAAGAATAATTATTTGAAATAAATTTACAGATAATAAATTTACAGAAAAATTGGTTAATGAAATTTTAAATAGCAATAGATCGGGTGCCAGTATTGTTATTTATCATAATCAGAATTCCTGATTATTTAGGGGGTGGCAATTTATTCAATGATTATTGCTACAAATTTTAACAATGTTTGTAATGATGTAATTCGAGAGGACGATTGCCAATCTTCAAGTTTTTTATTTGAGCATATTTTCCTTCATAAAGTTTTAAAGTATATAAATTCTGTAAAATCTTCTAACTCGTCATCAAGGGATACTATATCTGGCAAATTAATAAAAAATATTAGGTGTCAAATTATTGATTTACTGAGTTAAATTTAAATTTTAGTGTTGAGAAAGAAGTTTTTCCAGAAGTTCTAAAAGTTACCATATTTTAACCATTGTATAAAAAGGGTGAAACTAGTAAAAATTGTATAGTATGTCTCTTAATAACTGCCTTTTCAAAAGTTTTTGAAAAATCTTTCAAAGCGAGAATGTAGTCCTATCTTGTAAAATCTAATTTTCTTATTCAATATCAATATGGTTTCAAAAATGGTAAATCAACTGAAAGTGCATTACTAAAATTTTGTAGAGAGATTTATGACACCATCAACGCTTCAGAAATTCCAGCTGCCCTATTTATTGATATTATAATGTATTCGGTTTATTATAACATCCATATTAATTTTTAAATATAACAACCAGTGTTACTTACTTAAATAGACTCGTACAATTGTACAGATCTTCTTTAATTAATACTATTATTTTATTGTTATACTTTAACCATTCTTCTTTGTTACATTTTAAATTTATATCTAGGCCAGTACTTACATAAGATTTTTGTTACATTTACTTTTGTTAGCTATTTTTAGGTCGACAAGGTAATATGTTTATGACATACATATGTACATAATATTGTGGGTAATGATATTTTATATACATATTTATGTCATACAATTTTGGGTTATGGAAATGCTGTTTCTTGTTTGTTATATTGATTATTTTTGGATCTAAATTTATAACGGTTTATTTAGGTTTGTATAATACAATTAGAATTTGAAGATGTTCTTGAAACTAAATAAATTATATGTGAAGGTTAAAATATTTTTAAGAAGTTTTCAAAAGATAAAATTGAAATGTTTTAGAACAATATTAAATGCATTACAATATAATGAAGGCATTCGATACGGTCAATCATTCTAAATTACTTAAGAAACTGTATAATTCCGGGTTTAGAGGAATTATACATAACTGGTTTACGTATTTGGGAAATAGGGTTCGACGAGTTAGAATTAGTAACTTTACAAGTACTACAGCAATACTAAATATTGGCGTGCCGCAGGGATCTGTATTAGGGTCAATTTTGTTTCTATTCGCTTTTTATTCAACCTTTTGAAGGGAAAATTACTGCTTTTGCGGACAATATTGTTTTGACATATTCTACTGGGAATCATTTCGATTTTATTACTCATTTGAATGTTGGCCTAAATTTTTTAAGAAATTGGTTTTTTTTAAGAAATGGAAATGAATACAACACTAACTAATTACAATCATGATACAGGTTGTATTTAGTTAGTGTTGTATATTAAATGACAGTAATAATTGTAATTTTGGGTGTTGGTTGGGGTCTGGTTATAGCGTTCAAAGTTTTAAATATTTTGATATTTTTATTGATGATAAAATAAATTGGAAAGTGCACACTTCGTACATAAGTGTTTATTTGATCGTAGAACGCATTTTCCACTTTTCAATAGTCTTAAATTCTACCTATGAGGCACCTTTATGCAATAAAAATATTAAATATATTTTTTTATGAGATGTGTCAGTACAGTTGCAGGTTTTATGAAGCTTATAATTTACTTGTTAAATTGGAGTTATGGGTTAAAGTTCCCAAATTTAATAAAATGCATTTTTACCACTCTTATAAAACTGCTGCACTACTAATTATTTGCAGACTGGAAATGACCGCACTACTAATCAATTGTAGACTGGAAAGAATAAAAACTAAAGCCCAAATCAACAGCATCACTTGCATAAACAATATACAATTTGATAATGACCATTCCTTGAAAATAATGTATTTAAATGTTCGTAGTTTAAAATATAAAATCGATGAAATAGCCTTTATGTTAGATAACCTGAAATCAACTGTTCACATATTAATATTCAGTGAGATATGGATTCTAGAAGATGAAATTGATGTAGTTAACTTGAAAAACTATAATACATTCTTCGCATGTAGAAAGAATAGGCGTGGAGGCGGAGTTGGCATCTTTGTGCATACTTCGTTAAAGTATAAAACTTTACAATTACACTCTGACGATCATATTAGTATTTTATCATTAAAAATTGAAACAGAAAAACAAATCTTTAATATAACTGGAATATACAGGGCCCCAAACAATGCAAGCGATGAAATAAATCGGTTTTTAGACTTTTTGAATGGTCATATGGTGAAACTTGGTGTAACTACCTTTATTGTATTAGGTGACTTCAATTTCAATTTGAAAGACAAAGATAATTTCCATGCAATTATAAAAATCTAGTTCAAGCTAATGGTTTTCACTTCTACGACAAATCCACAACGAGATCTGTATCAGATTCGTGTCTGGATCATATACTTATCAATGATATCACAATAAATGCTATAATTAATCATTTAAATGTTAATATATCTGATCATCATTCTCTAATATGTGAATTTAACTTGAGAACTTTTGTAAACAAAACAAAATCTTTAATTAAAATAAAAAAAATAAACGTCAAAAACATAAAACCTCAGCTTATGACAACTGGTATTGATACATCGTCAAGTGTGGCCGGTGTCCTCGCTAGTAATGTAGTAGATACAATTAAAAAGCATGTTTCAAATAATTCAAGTGAGAAAGTTTATAGCAAGAAAATAAAATTTAGTAAACCATGGATCGATAAGCAGTGTGTTGAGTTAATAAAAATTAAGAACTATTGGTACAAAAAACATACACATAAGAGGGAAAATGAATATTTTAAAATAAAATATCATTTCTGGCTAAATAAACTAACTAATGTTAAAAGAAAGAAAAGATCGAATTATGATTCCAGAAACTTCAGCAAGTGTGCTGGTAACTCTCGCAAAACTTGGAATCTTGTGAAAGAAATAGTCTCTGACGGAAAAACAATAGACAGCAATGTCCTTTTAATAAAATCGACCATATTTATGAAAAAATTCAAAAACTAAATAAATTCAATGATTTTTATAGGAACATTGGTAAGGATATGGCAAAAAATTTTAATTCCATATACATTCTAAAAATTAGAACAGATAAGAGGTTCTACTTTGAAAGTGTTAGTAAAACTCAAACTTTAAAACTAATTGAAAATCTAAAAACGACACATACTACGGATGCAGATGGAATGAGCACTTCATTAATAAAATCATGCAAATCCATAGATTCGATAACAATTTTAATAATATTCCATAACAATTTTAATAGTTAGTAGATTCCATAACAATTTTAATAAAGGCTTCGCTAGAGCGAAGTACTGAACCAGAAATTATAAAGTTAAACAAAGTAATCCCTATATACAAGAGGAATGATGGTCAGAATAACATTACCATTTATAGACCCATATCGATTTCTTCGATTATTAGCAAAATTTTAGAAACTTTAGTAAACAACCAGCTTACTGAATATTTGAGAAAAAATAACATGATTAGCAATATATGGGTTTGAAAAAATTCAAATACCGCAGCTACTTTTGATTTAATTACACATATTCAACATGAAATTTCTTCAGATCGGAAAGTTTGTGTCGTATTTTTTGATCTTGCCAAAGCTTTTGATTCTATCAACAGATCTGGAATGCTACGAATACTATTTGAATGTGGAGTTGCAGGAGCTGAGTATAAATGGTTTAAAAGCTATTTCGATAACAGAATGCAATTCTCTGAGTGTGGTGATTTGAAAAGTAGAATAGAAAAAAGTAGATTTTGTACACTTGTATCTCTGAGTGTGGTGATTTGAAAAGTAGAATAGAAAAAAGTAGATTTTGGTGTTATTCAGGGAAGCGCACTTGGTCCGGCCTTATTCTCTATGTATGTGAGCAGCTTTACACATTCAGCCCTGCACGGCAGACCTTATTTATATGCTGATGACATCGCAATCACTTATGCTGCGCAAGATCTTTTGACAGTGGAAAATATTATAAATAATGACATGATAAAGATACATAATTGGATGTCCATTAACAAACTTTCTGTCAATGAAAAAAAAACTAAATGTATGAAAATTAAAAATAAAAATTATACAATTAGCATCAAGTATAATAATGTGAGAATTGAAAATGTAGCAGAATATAAGTATTTGGGTATTTGGATAGACCAAAATCTCACACGGGGTACACACATAAAAGAAATTGTAGAATAGCTGGTGTACTTAAAATAATTGGGAAAAGATTGCTAGAGAGTACTAAAATAGCAACACACTACTCTTTATTTCATAGTACTGTGACATATGGTATTGAGATATGGGGTAATACTTTTCAAAAAAACATCAAAATGATACAAACAATACAAAATAAAGGCATCAAAAATTTATTTGTATTAAATAAAAGAACGTCGACGAGTTTTAAAAAATACAACATCTTAAGTCTTGTTGATTTCCGAAACCTATGCTGTGTGACACATCTAAGAAAGATAAAAGAAAAACAAATAAAAACAAATCTACAAATTGTCATCAGCAGTAAACTACATCTTCTTTTATTGTTAGCAACATTCTTTCTTTATTTTTTTCATGTACATAAGTGTACAAATAATTTGCTTTCCAACTGTCAATTTTTAATTTTTAAAATTTTTTTTTTTAAGTTTTATAATTTTCATATTATAATTTCATTCAACTCAACTTAATGCTATTCTTTCCAACTTTGTTATTAATTTGTCTTTTGCAATAACAAATAATGTACAAAACCATATAGGACATTTTACCATTAGCTATCATTTGTAAATTTTTTTTTCAAATCTAGATTTCGTTGTACACTCTATACGAGCTATGTAGCTCTTTTTGGAGAATTGAATAAATAAATAAATAAGATAAAATAAATAAATAAATTTCTGGAAATCGTCAAATCCTAGGTGTTTACTTTTAATCATACTGTTATTGATAATATTTATTATTTACCTAGTAAAAACATTATTACTTTTGCTGGATTTTTAATATTTATATACACGATACGTATGTAATTAAAAAATAGTTTTTTTAATCATTTGATATTAAAATATAGTGGTACATTGAAAACTTATATCGATAACTGAATGTTTCTACCTATTTCATTTGTAATTGTTGGTAATATATTAGAAAAATTTTTTAAAATTGAAAATATAAATATCGTGGCTAAATATTGTAGATTATACTTAAAATGACTATGACAATAAAGAAATATTATTATATTATATTGTTACCATAGAGAACAGACATACTAACAGACATACTTGAATCTTATTTATCTGAAAGGCTTTTTCGTATCAAACAAGACGGGGAGTACTCCATCCTTCGGGAGATTGGGGCTGGTGTGCCACGAGGTAGTGTTATGGGGCCTATATTATACGTGCTTTATATAAGTGACCTGCGAGATTAAGATGATGTTACTATGGTTAAGATCTAACGTTAAAGAATCGAAAAAAAATTATGGGAAGCAGGTAACAATATAAATAAATGGACAAATAGATGAAAAATAAAGCTAAATGAAAGTAAATCTGCACATATAAATTTCGAAAACAAAAATTTAGTAAACTCTCCAAAATTGAATTTGAATGGTGTTAGACTCTGGATGTCAGGTTCAGATGGAAACAACATGTTAAGAAGAAAAAAATACAAATAGAAAAAAAATGTAAAGAAAACTATAGGCCTAAGAGCTACTAAGAGCCAAATTTACATTTTTCTAGGTATGTTAGCTATAAGCTTACTAATGTCTTAAAAATTGGAAAGAGGTATTTTTATAATATTTTGCAATACTTTCACTTAACTAGACAATACACATTGCGGTCGGTTATGTGCTGGCCACAACAGATTTTTTCTTTTTAAAGTATAATTTTTGTATTTTTTCATAATTGTGCTCTTTTTTTAATTTATTCCATAGATTTCATAATTTATTTCACAAATTTTGCATATTATTATGTTTTTTCATTACAAAAGTTTAATTTTTTTGTTATCACTTTTTCAATTTTTTTTTCTTTTGCTTTTAATACCTTACCAAAAGTTTGGGTTAAGGTTTGTCATCTAAAGTACAATTGCTTCGTTTTTTAGGATGTTTACAAAACCACATTTGTAAATAAGCGAAAAAATTATTAAACTATTTCCAACAATTTTTATATTTCATTTTTACATTTTTGTTTTAATTATATGCATTAATTATGTATATGATGCATAATACAAAGACCAGATTGTATGGAGGTTGTCACAAGAACACCAAAAAAATTACAATTTATGCTTAAAAAAGTCACCAAGTTGAGAAAAATGTTACCAAAATAAGAATTATATGTTGTTATGTAGACAACAGTAACAAAAACCTGATGTTGTCGGAACATAACCGTAAAATGTATTTTCTTGTTTGGTAAAAATGTTGCTCAAAATTACAAAAAGTTTCCTTAACAAAATTTTCAGTTTCGAATTTTAAAAAGAACAGCTTTTTTTTAAAAGCCCTTACTAAAAAAATATATTTTTATTAATATTAAGAAAAATGCGGTCTTCCGCACTTTTTTTTTTTTTTTTTTCCTTCTTCACTCCTAGAAGGAGCATAGGGCTAGTGCATGATTTCTCATGCACTAGTTTCATAGCGTCATAGAGTTTAACTAGGTAGGTGACTAGCCTGCCGTAGTCATATTTATATTAATTATTTGAGGTTATTAATATTTACTGTTTATTTTTCTTAGTCTTTAGTATCGAATATTATGAATATTTGAAAATTACTTGTATAATATTTATTAGTATTGCATATTAAGTTATATAATATTGAATATAATTTTTATAGTGACCTGACCGGGGTTTGAACCCGAGACCCTTCGGTTAAAGGGCCGGTGCCATAACCACTGCACCAATGGTCAGATTCTTCCGCACATTATTAATATTAAGAAAAATGCGCACATTACTTAAAAAAAATTAAAATAATTTAAGAATGTAAATTTGAGAATTTACGGAAAATATATTAAATTAAATAAGACGTTACCATATTTTTAAAGACTGAGTTACTCTAGTTTGTAGAAAACAACTAAAATAGAAACCTTGAGCTGATCGTAAGAAATACAAAAAAGTGTGTATCGACGGTTCCGCGTACAATTATTGTATCTCAAAAACATAGGTTTCCAGGTGAGCAAAAAAAAATCACATTTTGTTATAAATAAAGATATCGCAATGAAATAAAAGCCAAAATATTGGAATTTTGGATTGGTCCTGCTAAAAATTTATTTTTTTTTATTTTAATTAAACTATTCGAAATTAAACTTTTCTCATTTTCATAACCAAAAAAATGACAATTTACACTGTAAGTCGACCGCGAATTAAATAACATTTAATTTTATATGTAATTTTATATGTGTACAAAAACTTAATATTTTCTGATTATTATTGCAATTTTAGTTAAAACTTACAGTTAAAACTTTTTCAAGCAATATAAATGTAAGTCAACAGATAATAAAAGTTTTACGTTATCTTATTAATGTAAAGTAACGTAAACTAAGGTTTTACGATAACTTTAGAATAATGTTCTAGAAGTGCTAATACAATATTTGAGAGTTTCTTGAACAACTTACAACAAAAGTTTTTTTATGTTTGTGCAATTTCTGTTAAAGCTAAATTGTATTTAAATTTGTAGGTTATAGAGAAATTAAATAAGCATGGAAAACTTTTATTGTAACTGTAATTAGAATAGTTTCTATTTGGAGCCGTCGGTAATCGGTATATTACTTGTTCATAATGAAGTGCTCTATAAATCTCTGTTTCATCTGTTCTCTGTTACATCTGTTTTATATTTTTGTCTGTTTTTTTCTATTTTGCCGTATAATAGAAATTACAATCTATTGCACATTCCAACGAAACTAAGCATATGGATTAAAAATTTTAAGTTCAAAATAAGATTTAAAATCAGGTTGATTCAAAAATTTAATTCAAACTGAATGGAATGATTTTTCTAGAAGTAATGTTAGTAGAATATTAAAATTGTCCAAATAGCATACTTTAAAATTATCTAACAAAATTATCTATATGATTTATATATTTAATAAAATTACATAAGAGAAGAATTACTTAAAGAAGAAGATTTAAAAAACATCATCTAAAAAAGAATCTAAAAAAATTTACTAGAAAACCATACTGAGAAAAATTTTATCTAAATTACATATTTACCGACCATATTGTGTTTACAATAGGTAGGTTATGTGTTTATAATAGGTAGGGAAGTGTAAATAAACTCTTTTTATAGATAACAGTTTATATTATCAGAAACACAAACCAAGATATAAATAATACTCAAATACAAATGATATCACATATTTTTAGGACGAAATATCAGAATAGGCTTACATAAATGTCAGATTTTTTCAAAGATATAAGATGTTTCGTGGCATTTGAATATTAATGTTTCATTTCATATTGTTTCATTAGAAAGATTTAAAAAAAATATACATTCACAATTTATGTATGTACTTATTTTTCGAGCGAAAAACGGTCGAAAAATAAAATACATTTTATGTTTGAATTTTCTTTCTTTTATTCCTGTTATTCCACAACTTGGGAGCCTAGGGCTTCAACTTGAAGTCTCCATTCTTCTCCGTTTATTGCTAGTTTTTCTAGTTCGTCGCACGAGATACCGTATCTATTTAGTTTTTGCAGCACTTCTCTTGTTGTTTTGGGTCTACCTCTTGGCCTGAACTCCGCTAGAGGATTCCAGGTTAGCGTCATTCTTGTTCTGATTTTCTTAATGTATGACCAATGCACTTCCATTTTCTTCAGGTGATTTGCTTCATTATAGGTTCTTTATTTGTTAGTTGAACACAAGTCTTTGTTCCTAATTCTGTTCGGACAGAATATTCGGCATATAATTCTTAAAATAAACACATTTATGAATACTTGCAATTTATCCTTGATGGAATTGGTGAGTAACCATGATTGGCAACCATGTGTTAATATTGATTTTAAACGTGATTTAATTATACTCAGCTTCGTATGTCTAGATATTTTCAAACTGTTTCATATGTAACGGAATTTGCCGAAGGCTGTTATAGCTTTATCTAGGCTATTCTGTACATCTTCATTAAAACTGCCTGTTAACGTGATAATACTTCCTAAATAATAGAAGTTAGTTGTGCCTTCAATGGCTTGGCCGTTTAGCTCGATTGAATTGTCATATAGAAGTAGTATGTACATTGCTTTTGGTTTGTTGGTATTCATTTCTAGGCCAATATTTCGGGATGCTAGCTTCAAGTGGTTCAATTTGGACTGCGCATCATGTTGATTAATCATTCCTCCAGATACCTCCAGATTTTTGTCATCTGACGGATAGATGCCTCTTTCAATACTTCTTACTTCCCTCAAGACATCATCTAATACTATGGTGAATAGTAACGGCGAAAGCGAACATCCTTGTTTAACACCTGCGTGAATGACATACTAATGTTGCCATTATGTTATACTTAAAGTTCTTCATTTTCATACATGTTCAAAACGATGTTGATTATTTTTCTAGGAACTCTTTTTTCCAAAGCTTTCCATATTGCATTTCTGTAGATGGAATCGAAAGCCTCCTTGAAATCAACGAATATGAGGCGTAAAGGTGTTTTCCATTCATGTGCTTGTTGTACAATTATATGAAGGCATTCGGTTCAATGGCTACTTTTATACGAAGAGTATTCGGTTGGTCCAGGCAGCTTCTGTTTGGGCGAAATCCAGCCTGTCCATCCCTAATCAGATTCTGCATTACATTTTGAAGTCTATTTTGTATTACTCCTGTTACGATTTTATATCTTGTGTTGAGTAGTGCGCTGCCTCTCCAGTTATTGCATTCAGATAAGTCGCCTTTCTTGGGAATTTCGACTACAACGACTTTCTTATATGCTATAGGGATAGTTTCGGTTTCCTCATCGTTTCCAGTCTTAGTATTTCGCTTGGCAGTACGTCGTATGCGGTAGATCTGTTGCTTTTTTTTTGTATAGTATTTTTGATTTCTAGAATTGTTTGGGTTCAGCTGCATATGTTACAGTTCTGTCCTGTAGTACTATATTGACTATTCCTTCTTAGTTGATACACTTCTATTTGAATGTAGCTGATCTCTTCGAAGTGCTCTTTCAATCTCTAAGGCTTCTCATTAATACCTGTGATTAAATCCTCCTTGCGACTTCTAACTGGTCGATTGAGGTTGCAAGTTTTGTTAGCGAGTTTACTGCCGCTATATGCAGTTTTTATGTCGTATTTATTTGCTGTAGTTTCTATTTTGCGGGTTATTCAACTAAGGCGCTTCCTTTTGTGCGTTCTTGCAACTCTTTTTACAGACTTGGAGACTCTTAAGTTGTTATCTTAGTTTGATTAGAGCCCATGTTTGGTCAGAAACCAACGGGAAAAAGCTGTTGGCATTCCAACAGCTTTTTCCCGTTGGTTTACAGATATTCCTATTGGTACCTAGGATATTAGTGGCTTATTGTATTAAGCTCCTAACTGTTACCTCCCATGGTTTTCCAGTGTTCCTTTGCGTGGCGTCAGGTATAGCTGTAGTTATTCTATATCAAATATTCTAACATAATATAGTTCTATAATAAAGTGGTTAAAATTTATTTCTATACCTTTACCCGCAGGTGTGAATATTGTGTTTCCCTAGGAGCTTTAAAAAATGTGCGTAAGTATGTGCGTACTTAAAACTTCATTTCCCATTGTTTGAACGGAAAATTTTAAAATTTTCAACTCTAATATATACATATATTTGAATGAAATTATTAAATTTTTGTTAGTAGTTTTACTATAGTTTTAAGACTATAAAGTTTTGTTCAATTTCGACAAAGGGATCGAGGGTTATAGCAAATTAATCAGATAAGGTCCAGTGAGAATTTGATCTATATACACTTTTTTGATTAAAAATTTTCGCTTTGTATGAAGTGGATCAAATATTTATGGATACAGAACAAAATAGCACAAAGTTAAAAAAAGAAATTGTTCTTTATGTTCCATTATTTTTCATACACTTGTATTACAAAAATGATTAAATCGCGAAAATAAGATACATTTAACCTAATGAGATTGAAAAAAATTTGAACAATGGTTTTTACTAGGCTAATAATTCTGTATTAAGTTCGTAATCACTTGAAAGAGTTTTCTGCTGTATTTTCAAATATTGATTTTTTATTTCTGCCAGGGACTGCTGCTATTTTTAGGGAAACGATTCGAACCATAGATATGGTTACCTGCTATGCCGCTCGAGAAGATTATTTTAAATATTTCAAAAACTAGTGAAAGTCGTGTTTTTAATCACAGCTCAGGTATGTCTCAGAACTTTCTATGAAATAGCTTGGCAGGTTTGGATAATTGCCATACAACCCTAAGCACTAATTTAAAATATTTGAAGTAATAAAGGTCTTTAAGGTGCATGAAAGGTTGCAGCTATGTGTCCGATTGCAGTTCAGATATATTTTAGAAGTTTTGTTGATATGTCTTGGCACTTCCGAGTAGCTGGGTAGCTTCAGGAAATTCGGAAGGAATTCGGTAGCGATTGGGGTGACACCAAAAATCCGGTAACAAAGTGCCAAATTATAGTTTATACATATCTCAAAAATTTTCTTCAGCTAGTTCGCTAGGATTTGATTTTATACTTAGATTGTCAAGATATATTTACAATACATATCTGTAAAGGTTGACTCAAAAATTTTGTTTTGTTTTTAAAAGAGTCAGCTTCTACGGGATTATATACCTTGCCGTGGTGTAGGAGCTGAGTAGGGTCAAGGAGTCTCGGGATGCGTCCTCAGATGAGACTTGAAACCAAAAGATAATCATACCCTTCCCCCTCACCTATCCCTCCACTGTATCCTATCACTCCTGATTCTCCCTCGGTCGGATTAAGGTGTTATGTGACCCGTGACTATAATTACGAGTTCAGCTTTTTTTTAAGAGTCGGAAAAAAATTTGGTTAAGCCAGTTTCTGGAAACTGTGCTGAAACATCGCTGAGAGCGAATTCAGTACAAAAACCGCAGGTGAACGCCAAGAATGCTAAAAGCACTAGTGCGAATCCGAAGGTGCATAAGGAGTCCTAACCGGGACCGAGCTACCGCACTCAAAGCTATGACTGAGTCAGGGCTGGTATCGGTAGTAGCTTGATGGCTACAGTAGCACAAACTAGCCAGAGCAGGAAAAGAACGCCATCAGCAACGATAACGCCCTCAAAAAGGACCTATAGAGAACAGCGGTCTGCATTTAGGAACTTGCAAAGGATCGGCCGGATTCCGGAAAGAGACAGGTCTGAACACAAATGGTCCACATACAACTGGGCCAAGAATATTTTGGATAAGTGATTAAGCAAGATGGTTGTGGCAATAAAACGACAACGCTCCACAGAGGAACCACGTCGGGAAGCTAAAAGGCCATTGCCGCCGAGCAGACCCTTGAGCGCATCAACAACGAGGCCTCTTGTCGCTGTGGTTGACCAGGCGCAAGAAGATGACAGGATCTCTGCTGAGAATTGGAGGAAAGTTGAAAGCCTTTCCTCAAATCATGAAGGAGGATCTAGGCCTCGTACAGAGACCAAGGTTGGAACCAGGGATTTGAGAAACTTGTGGCCTGTGCTGACGGCAGGTCTCTCGACTTGTATAAAAAGGAGTAGGGGAGGTTTGGCCCGGGGCTAGACTTGCGGTCGTTGCGAAAGACCAAATCCCAAGCAGACCGCGGGCTCGGGGTTGAATTCCAGCTGAGCCGCCGAATACTGATACCATTCTGGAGATGATCAGATTGGGCATTCCCAACTTGCCAACAACCAACTGGCGGTTGGCAAAATTGGAAGAAAAAAAGGACGACTATCGGCAGGCCCCCATAGTAATAAATATTAAATCTCTGGCACCTCTGGAGAGTCAGGGATTTCTCCTTAATTATGGGTTCTCCTCCATAACCCTTAAAGGGTATAAACAGACACGAAGGTGGAGGGAGCCCAGATTAGAGTGACCGACGGGAACATCATGAAGGTGTGCCATCGGTCGTTGACCTCGCCAACAGGGCTCCGGAGAAGTCGCCTGATCAGTCCCTGCTCTCATCAGAAGCAGAAATGCTGGATGAAGCGGGGCTGACAGACCATGATGTAATGCTCTTAATCTGGAGGGGCCTTGTTTTTACTTGGACCTGGACGAGGATGCAGATAAGACGCTGGTGGAAGTTAACGAAAGCAGTAATGCTTCGCGCAATTCAGATCAACCTCGACCACTCTAAAATAGCTTTGGCTGCGCTCCTTCTTCGCTTATAAAGAGGCGGAGAAGATATACTCCTGGTCCAGGAGCCCTAGATAGCAGGGGAAAGATCTGCGGGCTGAGGATGCCAGAATACAAGCTATTTTAAAGCGACGGCAGCTCAAATGCATATTTATTAAAAGCAACTTAAATGCTTTTCTATTACCTCTTTACAGTAATGAAGTCTTGAAGCTGGTGGCAGTATCTCTTGGTGGGCGTCAGTATACCTGCCCTTCGACTTCCGAGGGAGCTTCCGCCCGAGTATTTGAAGAGCAGGGTGGAGAAGGCCCAGAATCTTCGAACCGGCCTTATTATTGGCCTCACATTTAATAGAGGTTCAGAGCCCACTTTAATTACTAAAAATCGGCAAGAGGTTATAGATATAACTCTTGTCTCAAACATTCTTGCTACTTTGGTCAGGAATTGGAAAGTGTCAGAAGATCATTCTTTTTCTGACCACCGTTATATAGAATTCGAGTTGGTAACCAACCGGAATGCTCACTTGACCTTCCGAAACCGCTAAAGGACTGAATGGTCTGAATGGTCAAAGTTCAGACCAAAGTATGGTCCTCACGCCTACCGGAGCCCCAAATGACGCCTCTAGGGTAGCGTGTTCCCTAACTCGGTTAAGGGCAAATGAAAGTCGCAATGGTGGTCCGATGAGTTGAATGCCCTTCGGAAAAAATGCAGAAGTCAATTCAACAGAACAAAGTTCAGCAGGACATCATCTAATTGGAACGAGGAATTAAAACTCCTGGAGGGAGTTTTGTGGAAGGATTTGTGGGGTTGCAGAGGCATCTAGGCTAAGAAGGATCCTGGTAAATGACGCAACCGCGCCGAGTTATCTCCTGGCAGCTGGTGACTCTTGGAGCTGGTGACTCTTCGGCTTCGAAGTCCTTGTGGCTGCTTGTGGATTCGCACTTCCCAGAATCCTTGGGGGTGTCTACTTCGAATGTCTACGACGGTGAATCTTGTTCCTCAGAAGTGGTCACTGAAAAAGGAATTCTTTGAGCTATCCGCAGCTTTCAGCCCTAGAAATCGACGTGCCCGGACGATATAGTGCCTGCGGAACCACAAGATGCGGTGGAGGTCATCCTGCCCTGGGTGAAAATTATCTACAAATTCTGTATAAACCTAGCTAACATTCCAAAATTGTGGAACGTTGCTAGGGCTGTTTTCATTCCTAAAACTGGGAGGAGCACACACAGCTGCCCAAAGGATTTTAGACTTTAGATTTAAGAATTGATAGACTCATACATAAAGTGCAACCTTAACCCGAGGTGGGTGTCTCCGGCATAACATTTGTATCGGAGGTCAACAAAAACGGCCCTGCACTCCTTGATACACTATATTGAAGCGTCCCTTAACTGCGGGTAATACACACTGGCTGCCTTACTAGACATTGAAGGCGCTATCAACAATGTCGAGTCGCGATCGATCACTCAAGCCCTGTCGGAGCTCTCAATTTCTGGCTCCTTGGCTACCCTGATAGGAAATATGCTGTCACCCAGATCCATCAGGGTTAACTTTGGCGGGTCATGCATTGAGCGTTCGGTTCGAAGGGGAACCCCCCAAGGGGGTGTGTTTTCTCCTCTTCTCTGGAACTTAGTAATCAATCGGTTACTAGTACTTCTGCAGGGGGAGGGCTATAAAGTGGTCGCCTACGCAGATGACGTGGCAGTGGCCGTATCTGGGAAACACCTCCAATAACTAAATGGGCTGATACAGAGGGCTTTTAGCCTAGTTTCCTCAAAAGCCTTCAAAAGACGGAGCCAGTTATTTTCAGTGGAAGATATAAAATTCCGGGAAAATCCGCCTATTCTTTAGCAGGAATGCTGGATTCCTGGGGCTGGTTCTGGACTCAAAGCTGAACTAGAGGTCTAATATCATGGAGAGAGTAAGGGAAGCAACTATTGCGCTTTACTCGTGCAGGAAGGCCATCGAGAAGAGGTGGGACCCGAAACCAAGCATGCTTTATTGGTTGTACACCGCGGTGGTGAGGCCGGTCCTGCTGTACGGAATCGTGGTGTGGTGGCCGGCGCTCCGTACTTCCTCAAACCTGAGATTAATCAGCAGGATTCAGAGGATAGTAATAATGTGGGTATGTGGGGCTCTGCGCTCCACTCCTACACAGGCTCTTGAGATTCTCTTGCATCTATTACCATTGGATATACTGGAACGGCAGATGACTTCGGAGTCTGCACTACGCCTGGGGGCCGCATCACAGTCGTCGTGTGACCCCACAGGTCACGTTTCGATTCTTGTGGACTGGAGGAACGAGGTGGGGTCAATTGATTCGGTTCCTCCCGTGCTTTCATTCGTGAGAAATTTCGGAGCATCGCTCCTGCCGAGGCAAAGCTGGCGTGACGAGTTCAGGGATGGCTCCGTCCATTTTATCACGGATTGATCCAAACTTGCGGAAGGGTGGGTGGGGACTCTCTTTCCGCCTGCGGGACCACTGAAGGGACTTTCAAACAGAGGTGGTTGCAATTGGAGAGGGTCTGCGCTGGCTTGGCGAGCATGTGATGTCCGTGGAAAGTGTTAGCATCTTCACGAGCAACCAGGCCGCGATGAAGGCTCTGGAGTCGGAGACCTCTACGTCCAGAACTGTCCTAGATTTTAGGTCGTCTTTTAACGAGATGGCGGATGAGTTCGAGTTAAACTGGGTTTGGGTTTCCGGTCACAGTGGGATCTCGGGGAAATGCAAGGCGGATGAGCTTACGAAACATTGAACGATCCTCGGAATTGTACTTGGAAAGAAGAACCTGGTTATGCCTCTAACCACTCACAGGCTGCTGCTACGCAGTGCAGCGGTGGAACGTACCAATCTCAGATGGGGGAATGGAACTATGTGTAACGTGGCAAGGAAGTTGTGGCCAAAGCTAGACTTGCATGGCACAAGGGATCTGATATTTCTCCAACGGGAGAATGTTGGCGCGGTGATAGAGGTTCTAACTGGACACTGTCTGATTGGCGATCATGCCAGGAGGATGGGCCGCCCCGCAAACGATTTCTGTAAGAGCTTCTGTGACTAGCAGGAGGTGGAAACGGTGACCCACCTGGTATGCTCATTCCCGGTGCTGGCAAACTCCAGGCGGAGGTTATTTGGGTCCCATTTTTTTTAGGGCGGGCTACGGACCTAGCGAATGTAAATGCTAGGGATATTGGCCGGTTTCTGAGGAACTTGGGCTGGTTTTAATGAGGGAGAGGGGGAGATCCGGCTTCGTCATAACGGACCTTGGTGGCCTAGGTGTACCCTTCGGGGGCCGTGCAACCTACCCTAACCTGAATGATTTGGACATAAAAAAAGACGGCAATGCTTAGTTATTTTCAAAAGTATATTTTAACGAAGGCTATGTATATTTTCAATTTGTCAGCGAAAAATGAACTCAAATAGTTGATGACGAATCGTGAAATCGTAAAAACGAATCGTAAACGATTGTTTTTAAAATTATTCCAAAATTTTACAGTAAAGTTTTAAAAGTAAAATTTCTATACGATATTTTGTAAGCACCCTTTGAAGTATAAGAACAAAGCGATCTAATAATTTTAAAAAGTTTTTGAAATATTTTTTGTTTAAGTAAATAATAAATAAACAATTCTTTTTCACAAAATATGAGAAGAAGACAAGTAACGTGAATAAATTAAAAAGTAATTTATCGGTTGAAAAAACCTTAAAGGTTAAATAACCAAATTGAATTATTTAATTATGTTTTGCAGTTTATTTGTTATAATGATCCATGTCTTACAAAAATATTTAATGACCCATATTATAGCCCTCAAAAATTTTTTGAAAATTTTATATGAAAATTTGATCCATACGCCATCGATTTTGGATATGGATCAAAATGCACGCCAAATCGAATTGAAAGTGGAGGTGGATCAACACGGCAACGGCGTATCTAAGATAGCGAAAAACTAATTAAATATACTGCAAGATCATCGTCGAAAACCTATGAAAATGGTCTTTTAAATTTAGAGTGTTAAAACAATGAAACTATAATTTTTTTTGGAAAGATAAGGTTTCGGACTCTGATGAATTCGGGGACGATTTTACATTTTTCACCTTATCTACTTATGTCTTAATGGAATAATAGAATTTCTTGAAATTTGACATCTAAGTTCTGGCTGCTACCGAAACTAACCGGTTAATTTAGGAGATTCGGGTGGCACAAAGCAAAATTTTGCTATGAGCGAAGTTTACACTTTTCGAGGTATGTTAGAGAAAACCTTTCATTAAAATTGAAAAGAAGTGTTCAAAACGCATTTTCATAATCTTCTGTAACACTTTCACTAAACTAGGCAATTTATATTACTGTCGATTATGTGCTGACAACATCAGTTTTTTCATATAAATAAAAATTTGACAGTTATTAGCACACAGACAAATAGCCTCATTAAATTAAAACAATGTCGCCACTTGGCAATATTTTCATTCAAGCTATTTATAAAATGTGGTGGAGTGAAATAAAAAAAGATCAGTGAGTGAAATGAAAAGTAAGACAAAGGGAAAAATGAGCATACCTGAGAATAAATGTCTACAACTACATAATATATTATTGCAGTGTATATGGAATTACATTCTATTTTAAGTCTGCGTCATCTGTAGTACGAGTATGTACAAAAAAACTTTAGCAACCAACACCTGGCTAAGCGCATAACCGTTGCCCAATAGTTTGCCTCTTTTTCGGGAATTTTTTTTTTAACTTATAATTTTTATTAAAAATTTCAGATCGAAACTCCAGTCATAAATCAATCGTCGCATCGAAACTACAATATAAAGCATATATTTATAAACATTTATAAACATTTTAACTGAATTCTTATTAAAAAAGCATCTTTAATTTTGCTGATGTCTCGTTAAAAATAGAGCTTTAAAAATTTTGCTGCATATTATGATTTATGGACATATTTCCAAAGCTACTATAAATAATGTAAAATCATTATGGTTAAAAATTGACAAAGTAAGATCTACTGAGTCCCAATTTATACCTATTGAAAAAGAGCGAAAAAAAGATCAAACCTATGACTTTTAGTTAGGCTGATGAATTTTAAAACGATAAATTTTAAACCTTTAAAAAGATTGATTATTGATCAATTTCATTTTAATTATATATTTACAGAGCATTGCTATTATTCGGGCGAAAAGAAAATTTGAAGCATTTAATAGATTGAGTCTCGTTGAAATCGAAGAACGTAAAATATTTACGTTGAGTTACAATGTATTTTTGGCCAGAATTTTTAAACGCAAGATTTTTTTTTTGAAGTTTCATAGCTAAGTATAGTAACGGGAAGGTTAATTTAAAAAAGTCTCTAATATTACACGGAATATTTTAAACTTCTTACTTGTGTCATGTTGTAACTCAACGTTAGGCTTTTTTATTTTCATCGATGAGCACGGGAGTTAACGCGCTAAGTAAACAAAATGAAATCCGAAAGAAAGCAGAATTTTTAATGGACTCTTTTTATAATTTCAGACTCA
>NW_026578200.1:172500-247967 GCF_029603195.1 Condylostylus longicornis
AAAAGGTAAGTTGAATTTGTAAAAAGTGTTCTTCACAAACCAATATTACAATTGTGGATGAGGAAGATTTTGTACCAAATGAAAATTACCTTGATCCAGATAATTTGCCTAAAATAAATCAAATCACTAGGTACTTCAAATTCGCAGATCCCAAAATTATTTTCAACACGAATGAATATTTTCGTTTAACAACCGAAATTTTTATTAAAGGAAAATAAACAACTAAAAAGTCAAATGCAACTGATAATAAATAGAACAATCTGGAAAATAAATTAAATTTTCTTGAGTCACGCTTAGATGGTTTTCAACAAAATAAAAATAAAAGCAATACATTAGATACTTTATTTAAAATTAGCCATAACATTAAAGCAAATCTCCTAAAAGTCATAATTGAAACATATTCTGTTAATGTGTGCTGTTAATAAAAATAACACATTATTATTTAGTTAAACTAATTTCAAGAAGGTTTAAAAATGTGCTGCTTAAGAAAAAACGTGAAAAAAACACGCTTAGAACAATGCAATAACAAAGAAATATTTTTATGTCATCATTTTACGTACAACATCAAATATTTATAATTCTTCAGCAAAAAGACAAGTCGGAGGTATTTAGAATTAAAAATTTCAATGATATTGCATTTATAAAAAATTTATTTAGTAATTTAGCACTTATTTCACAATACAAATAAACTTTATAACTATGAAATTCACAATATAAATATATAAAATAGATGGTTTTCAACAAAATAAAAATAAAAGCAATACATTAGATACTTTATTTAAAATTAGCCATAACATTAAAGCAAATCTCCTAAAAGTCATAATTGAAACATGTTCTGTTAATGTGTGCTGTTAATAAAAATAACACATTATTATTTAGTTAAACTAATTTCAAGAAGGATTAAAAATGTGCTGCTTAAGAAAAAACGTGAAAAAAACACGCTTAGAACAATGCAATAACAAAGAAATATTTTTATGTCATCATTTTACGTACAACATCAAATATTTGTGGGGTAAAGATAACATCATACTTCTTCAGCAAAAAGACAAGTCGGAGGTATTTAGAATTAAAAATTTCAATGATATTGCATTTATAAAAAATTTATTTAGTAATTTAGCACTTACTTCACAATACAAATAAACTTTATAACTATGAAATTCACAATATAAATAGAATATCTTATGTCACTACTTATAATAGTAATTATCACAACAATAACTGTTACAATTTTTTTATCTGTTCTTCTTGTGCTGCATTTCTTGTACTGTTTTTTTTACAAATATTTTTATGTTTATGAATTGCAAACCAAAATTTTATATTGTTATACCAATGCTAATTAACAAATTTATCCGTTTTCTAAATTAAAATGGAGTATTTATGATTATTTTTTCTCTTCCTATGAATGTTCAATGAATATAATTTATTTAGTGGTAACTAAATTATTTGCTAGCAATATTTTTATTAAATTTCCGGAAGAACAAGTTTTTGATTTTAGTTTTGATAACATGTGTACGATACCTTTTTACATACATACTGAGCATAATATTAAAAATTTCATACCTCGTGGCAAAAGTATTTTTCGTCATAATTTTTATGAAACTTAATAACATCGTCAAGTTTATAATGTATTATGCGAGTGTTATATGATTCTATAGATTTAAGAAGCGATTTAAAGGTTAATTATTTTTCTGATACAAGTAATAATTTTTCAAATTATAAAAATAATCTTAATATTTTATATCTCAACATTCAAAGCTTGCGAAACAAATTAAATAATTTACAGGTTTATTAGGCTCTAACAATTATGAGGTTCATGCTATTGTGCTTTGTGAAGTTTTGTAGAAGGAAAATGAAAATCTTTTTTCCAACATTCCTGGATATGAATCGTATTTTTCAAATCTTGAAGTGCCTTATGGTATTTCAGTTATTTACATTAATAGCAAGATTAGTGATGCCCTATCTCACAGTATGGAGTTCTGCTCATCCACTTTTCTCATTGTTAGTTTAATAGAACTGGGTATAAATATAATGGCTATCATAGCTAAGCTTGATAATATTGCAGAAAGAACCCGGAATTCTATTATTGTAGGCGACTTCAATATAAACTTATTAAAAACCGGGTGTAGTGAAGTGGACTATTATAGCAACACTTTACTAAGCAATATACACTTTACTAAGGAATGTTACAATAAACAGAACAAAACAGAAACAAGAAAACAGAATATGTTATGGGAGTAATTTCTGGTAAAATTATTGACCACTTTATAAGCGACGTCAACAAATATACATACGATTTTCATATTTTGGACACGCTAGAATAATATTAAAAATACTTTAAGGAATATTATTAAAAATATGAAAACTCCTCAAAATACAAAAAATTAAAATTATATGAATAATTTTAAACCAAACATCTTTTCAAATTTTCACTTGAGCCATACCACTGTTGATGAAGTGGAAAAGGTCATTTAATCTTTGGATTCTGCTGCAGCAGATTTCCCCCAATCATTAAAAAACGCGATCGTAACTCCTTTCTTCAAAAGTGATGGCATAAATGTTTGTTCCCATTCCAACACGACTGCTGGATATTTGAGCCCAACTAATTTCATTTGAAAGGGCTCAGATGTCGGTAACGTCGGATGTGCACTTTTTGACTTGCAGAAAACCTTTGACGGCGTGGGCTATGAAATATTTTTGAAAAAGCTCCAACTTTTGAATTTCGCCGATACACAAATAAAATTTTTCTTTCACGTTTATGCAATCGACAACAAGCACTTCGTGCTAATAATAGACGTAGTTCGTTCAGTATAAAAATGAGGGATCTCCACAAGAATCTATCTTAGGACCGGATCCGTTCAAAATATCTATTCTACTTTATGCGGACGACGCATTGCTTAAGTAAGCAGAAAATAATGAAGATGACTTAAAATATTCGATCAAAGAGGCTTTGAAATGATAATTGAGTCGAATATAAACATTGTCTTTCAATTAATAAAATTAAGATAAAAATTATGGTCTTTGAAAATAAATGAACAATACTTGGTTTCTTCTCGATAATACTATTATTTCTACGGTCAAGTCATTCAATCTAGTCATTATCACAAGTCATTATCTGGGTCTCATGCTTGGCATTAAATAAAAATGGTCTGAAAATGTTGATATGGTTATCAAAAAGATTACTCCATATGTTTTTATATTGAAGCGATTACAAAACTATCTCTGCGGATGCGTTATATTCCATTTTTGGTTCCTATTGTCAAAAATACGCTAATATATTTGAATCCTATTTCGAGCAGTGCATCTCAAAGAAGTTTGAACAAGCTCAATATGTGACCTTTAAAAACACTTGTTAAAAGATATGATAACATTTAAGGTCATAAAAATACAATTTCATTTTGAATAGGGTGTTTAATATCCATAGTTATAATACAAGGAATAAATCTAATTTTAATGTTAGTCTTTTTAAAACAAACAATCAGAGAAATAATTGCCTTTACAATTGTTTAAAATTTATAACGATCTCCCAGTAGAACTAAAAACAAAAAAAGTAGAAATAATTTTGATAATATATCTCATTTCAAGAGAGAGATAAATAAAGTTGGGTCAAACCAATGGTTTGTATTGTAGCACTTTTCCCTTCAACAAGTGAAAATTCTGCTTTTAAATACAGTGTATTTATAGCTATTTATCACACTATTAAAATTATTTTCATTCATATACAAAGATATTTCTAGGATTGCATATATTTAGGATGAACGATTTATGCAGTCTTTGAAATAAAGCAAAAATTAATATAAAGAGGGGTTAATATAATGCTCAATTTTAAGGATAAATTGTGTGAGTTAAGAAAAATAATTATATTTTTAATGTCGCAGAATTTACCGTTAGCTTTTTGTGTTTATAGAAATTTGAAAAAGCTTGCGGTTTCGGAAATATAAGGTGTCAAAAATTCAAATTTTACAAATTTCAAGAGGTGATAACTTGAGAGGAGGTGGAGATGGAAAATAATTTTCTTCTAACGAAATAAACTATTTGCTAATGTCTAAAAGCCCATAAAATTTCAAGCTTCTACAAGCTGGGGTCTAGAAGAAAAACGAAATCAAAAATTTGGAAAAAAAAGACTTCAGATAACGGTAAATTTGAACGGCCATTTTGTTTTTCTAAAGTTTAACTATAATGTACCACGCTAGGGGAAGCAAGCCGCTGCCTTTATGCGTTTGCAAAATTTCAAAAATGCTTATGGTTTCATTGCAACAAATAGTTAAAAAAGACCATATTTAGTGTTTTGGGAGGGTATAACTTCTAGAGGGGGAGAGATAGGTAAAAATTTTGTTCTACGGAAATAAGTTTGTAGTAAAGATCTATGTACATATAAAATTTCAGCTTTCTATCTTCAAGGGTGTAGAAGTTTTGTAAACAGACACACGGACAGACGGACGGACGGACGGACGGACGGACGGACGGACGGACGGACGGACGGACGGACAGAGTGAAACTAATAAGCACTTTTTTTCAAAAATTTTTTGGAAAAGTGCTAAAAAGTAGATAAGTATAAACTCAAAATAAACAAATTAAG
Source organism: Condylostylus longicornis (assembly GCF_029603195.1). Taxonomy (NCBI): domain Eukaryota; kingdom Metazoa; phylum Arthropoda; class Insecta; order Diptera; family Dolichopodidae; genus Condylostylus; species Condylostylus longicornis. Next base: position 177,077 of record NW_026578200.1, read on the forward strand.
TCTTTGAAAGTGCATGATAGGTTTAAATTTGAAATTTCATTTTATAACAAGAATGCATACATATTTCCTAATAGTTGAAATAAAAAGATTTTTTTGAATTATACTTTTTTGTTGACAATAACTGCATAATTTATTTAAAAAATAAATTGGAAAATGTAATAATTATAAATTTGGGTTAAAATATTCTGTTTTATACATATCTCAATTTATCTGTATGATCATCATCAGGCTTAGGCTAAGATCAATGTATGTAATTTTTACCGACCGTATTGTGTATACAATAGGTAGCTTATGTGATGGCAACAAATTTTGCATATCGAGTTTTCGGTGGGAATGCACTTCTCCATAGTAGGGAAGTGTAAGTAAACTGTTTGTAGCAACCTGTCGGTTCGTCGGTCTGTCGGTCTGTCGGCCTGTCGGTGTGTCTCAAGTTCGGCTGAACCGATTTTGATGAAATTTTATATGTAAGTTTATTTCGGCATGGATTGATCAACTTTTGGGATATATCAGGCCTCTGATCTGGGATATATAGCAACTAGACGTTTACAATGGGCCAAATATACATTTTCACGTATATAAAGATAAATAATCAACAAATTTCATTGAAATTTAATATTTGAATTCTTCGTATTAAAGCAATTAATATATAAATCTTTTGGAAAGATCGGGGCTCGAAAACTGATTTGCGGGCCGATTTTATATTTTTCACCATATCTACGGAACGAATTGATGGAATTTCTTGAAATTTGATATTTGAGTTCTGGTTGTTACCGAAACTAACTGGCGAGCATTTCAGGGAATTCGGGTTGCACAAAGCAAAATTCTACTAAGAGCCAAATTTACATTTTTCTAGGTATGTTAACTATAAGCTTACTAATGTTCTAAAAATTGGAAAAAAGTATTTAACAGACATTTTTATAATATTCTGTAGCATTTTCACTTAACTAGACTATTGCGGTCGGTTATGTGCTGACCATATCAGATGTTGTTTTAATGATATTGATCATTATTTTGAATTGTAATAATTTATATATTTTTAAGTTAATTATTTACAAATTTTGTTATTGTATATTATATATACCTATGAATTTTATACACTCTATACGAGCGATTGGGCTCTCATAAGATAAAGAATAAATAAATAAAAAAAAAAATAAAAAATAAAAATTACATATATAATTATCTTTTTTTTTATGTTTGAATTAATAAAGTAAAAAAAAGTTATTTTCATTCATACACGAAACTATTTCTAGGATTGCATATATTTAGGATGAGCGATTTTTGCAGTCTTTGTAATAACATAACGCTCGATATTAAGCGTTAATTGCGTGAGCTAAAAAAAATAATTATATATTTTAATGGCATGGAATTTAGGGGGGTGGGGATCAGAAAAAATTTTCTTCTAATGAAATGAACTATTTATTAGTGTCAAAAAGCTGTTAAAATTTTAGACTTTCACAACCTGGGTTCCAGAAGAAAAACGACATCAAAAATGTGGAAAAGACGGATTTTGGATAATGGTAAATTTTTTTAACAGCCAGTTTGTTTTGTTAAAGCTGAAGAAAAGTATGCCGAGGTAGAAGAAGCCAGCCACTATTTTGCTGCGTTTACAAAATTTGAAAAATGCTTATGGCTTCGCTACAATAAATTGTTAAAAAGTGCAGTGTTTAAGGTTTTAGAGGGGGTGAAATAGATGAAAATTTTGTTCTATGGCAATAAGTTTCTAGTAAAGATCAATCTACACATAAAATTTCAGCTTTCTATTTTTAAGTTTTATAAACATGTCCACGGACGGCGCGACGGACGGAGAAAATGAAACTAATACGCACTTGTTCCCAAATTTTTTGGATAAGTGCTAAATGGCAAAATGGCCGCGAAAATTAACCGTTATTCGAAAGTTAAGCAAGTTTTTTTCAAATTTTTGATATTCTTTTTCTCTTAAACTGTAAGTTGTAGGGAACTGAAATCTAAAAAGATTTTAGATATTGGTAATAGTTTATTTCTCTAGAAAATTTCTTTTCACCCACCTTCTTAAACTATTGCCTCCTCAAATTTTGAATTTTTGGCAGCTTATATTTAAAATTTCTATAAATTCACAAAGCTAACGGGACACTCCATGCCAATAAAAAATATAATTTTTTTCTTTACTCATGCAATTAACCGCCCGTCCAGTGTCGAGCATTATGTTCACACCTCTTTAATTTTATTTTGCTTTATTTCAAAGACTGCATAAATCACTCATCCTAAATGTAGGCAGTCCCTGAAATAGCTTCGTGTATGAATGTAAGTAATTTTAATAGTGTAGTAGGAGAAAAGAGATTGTTTTCCAAACCAGTATTTTTACTTGTTGAAGGGAAAAGTGCTATACTGCAAACCATTAGTTTGATCCAAGTTTATTTTGTTTTGCGCTTCGATTGCGTATTTGATATATTTTAGAACAGTGTACAATATCAAGAACCTTTAAAATATGATACATTGTAAACGTTATATTTTCACCTCGTTTTGAAAGTTGTGGGATGTTCTACATCCCCTTCGACAATAGGTCGAGTGTGATCTAAACAAGGAATTATGTTTTGCGGTCTGAACAAGTAATTTATGTATATATACTTTACTAAAATAAATATAATGTGTATACGTAGTAGGATGTAGGAGACGTGGTGCAATATACTTTTCAAGTAAATCACATTTACGTTTTCAATTGATTCAAATTTGGAAGTATTGTTGGTTTCGACCCCTTACTTAGAATGCAGTGACTAAAACTATACTGTTTTTTGGAATACTTCTATCCAAAATGACAAACATACATTCAAAGTTTTTTGATAAAAATAAATGTTTGTTAATTTAAGCTAGTGATATATTGAATTTATTTTAATGTGAGTTCCTAATAATTCAGGTAATATTTAGAAAATGCTTTGCATGTAACATTTACATATTTGTTACATTTATCTTAGTTTATTAATTTTAATATGTTGAGATGTTATTATAAAAATACTAAATTTTTTAGCGAGAAAAATTTTTTCTGATGGAATGGTCTAAAAATGAAAACCCAGCTGTTTTTCAAGTTTGAGCTAAAAAATTTTTTGAAATGCTAGTCAAGCCTTGAAAAGTTTATAATTTACGCCACAAAAAAAACTTAAAGTAACAACAGAATGTCACTGATGTTAAATGTGAAAAAAAAACTATATTAAAATACCTAAGTTGACAGTTGTATTTTCTGTCAAATGGCAAAGTGCGTACGTTTTTATAATTAAAAAGCATACTTGATAAATGAAACACTTTGAAATGCCAAGTTTACATTAAAAATGAAGTGGAAAAATATAAATATATTTCTAGTCAAGCCTTAAAAAGTTTATAATTTACACCACAAAAAAAACTTAAAGTAACTACAGAATGTCACTGATGTTAAATGTGAAAAAAAAATATTTAAAATACCTAAGTTGACAGTTGTATTTTCTGTCAAATGGCAAAGTGCGTACGTTTTTATAATTAAAAAGCATACTTGATAAATGAAACACTTTGAAATGCCAAGTTTACATTAAAAATGAAGTGGAAAAATATAAATATATTTCAACCGAGGTTTTGATTGCATGTTAAGTACATCTTTTTCCATTGCTTTGTTCTTTTGTACCAAAATAATAAAACCAACTACAAAGTAAAAAATGTTATATAAATTATATTTTATCGTTTACCATATTAAGATAAAAACAAAAGTTTTTAAAAGCTTAAGACTGAAATAACGTTCTGTAAACAAATTTATTAGAAAACAAGTACAAACATATCAGTCGGTATAAACCGACCGAATTATACCCTGCACCTTAACAATCTAAGTTTTAAAATTTGTTTTTAAAATACATAGAATTAGCATTTGGAATTTTATGACCGCCACCTGAATAAGCGCTGTCATTCCATTAAAGTTTTTTGCGCACATGTAAAATCTAACTGGACACACTTTTGCAAAAGTTGAAATAAATACTTTTTTTAGTTTTTAAAATATTTAAAAAAACTTCTTAGTTTTTTGGCAGCTACCCGAATCTATTGTCCTAATTGGTCCAATTACAATAGCAGCCGTCTTTGGCAGATAAGAAACAAATTTTGTAAGTCTGATATAGATTGAATTATTCGGTTTTTAGCAATCATGCGATCAGACGGACGGATGGATGGATGGGATGGATGGAAGAAAGTTATACCTTTAAAACCCTAAAAATGCTATTTTTTAAATAATTCTTGCAGTGAAACCATAAGTATCTTTTAAATAATGCAAACGCAGAAATATAATGGATAGCTTCTTCTACCACGGCATACCATATCCGAACTTTAAAAAAACAAAATGGCCGCCAAAATTTACCGTTATTTAAAATCCAGCTTTAATTTTAGCAGCTTAAATTATTGTTTATTTCATTAGAAGAAAATTTTCAACCCCCTATCAAGTTATCGCCTCTGGAAATTTGTAAAATTAGAATGTTTGATATCTTATATTTACGAAATCATAAGTTTTTTCAAATTTCTAAAAACGCAGAGAGCTGACGGTAAATTCCATGCCATTTAAATATATAATCATTTTTCTTAACTCACGCAATTAATCCTTAAAAGCATAATGTTAAGCCGTCTTCAATTTAATTTTTGCTTTATTTCAAAGACTGCATAAATCATTCGTCTGAAATATATTCAGTCTTAGAAATAGTTTCGTATATGAATGAAAATAATTATAATAGTTTGGTACGTATACACAGACTGTATTTAAAAGCAGTGTTTTCACCTGTTGAAGGGAAAAGTGCTACAATACAAACCATTGGTTTGATACAACTTTATTTTATAATATTGTAGTAAACATAGTTATAACAAACAATATTGCCCATATTTTTTGCATTAAAAAGTATGACGTATTATGAATGTAGATATATTATGTTTGTAGATATATTAAGAAAATTACAAATTCGTCACACTTGCAGAAAATGAATGAAAATCTTTTAATTTTTCCGATGGCTGTAAAACACTAAGATTTCTAAATTCTAGCCTTAACAAAATATAGAAATTTAATCTGATGCAAAATAAAAAATCGCAACAGTTATTATGAATTTCTTTGAGATTTGAATAAATATTCTTAAGAAATTTCAATCGTACAGAGTTTGTTTTGAGCTAAATTTCTCATTTATGTTTGGTAACAATTTAAAGCTCTGCAAGGGTTCTTAAAAGATTTAGTCAATAATGGTCTACATAATAAGCAAGTTATTTTAAAATTACTTAGTCACGGATACGCTACTTTATTCGCTATTAAGAGTATTTGTGAGTCAATAATAATTTTAATAATTATTAATTCTTATTTCGTTACTTCTCATTTCTAACTGGATAAAATGTATTTCGATGTACCCACATATGTTGATTGCATAAGGATATATGAATTCAAATATTTGAAAAGAAAATCGAATTCTATTTATTTACTATAAACCAATTCATTATTAAGAATTAACTCAAACTATTTCTATATCCATATAATAACAGAGTGGTATACATAATTTAAAAATATCTATTTGAGCTTTTTATGGTGAAGAAAGTGAGTGGTGAGTTTGCCAGTTCAAATTTTGCGAGAAAGAGACAATTGTAACTTTCCACAAAATAGACAAAGAGAATCAAACTGCATTTAAAAATGTAATGTTTTTTACTTTCTGTACTTTATAGAACTAAAAATGATGAGCTTTTTTATCGTAAAATTTAGGGATAATTTGCTTTTTCAGAAAAGATTACGTGCTATATTTCTTTCCAAATTAAAAAATAAGAAAGAAAAGTTCGTCAAAAATGTTTTTTAGACATAAAAAGAAATATTGAACATGAAATTTCACTTTTAAAATATTGTTTAAAATACGTATAAAATAGAAATTTTTTTTGTAAAAAAAATTCATGTGTGTTTTTAGGATACGAAATAATATAGCTTATATTAAAATACATATATAAAATTCTTTTATTTAGAAATTTAGAAATAATATATATATAAATATATATATATATATATATATATATATGTGATTTCATTTTGTATATTAACTCAAACCCAGTATTAATAAACATAGTAACTTAAAGAACTTTATATTTCCCCAGTGTTTGCTATTCTACTTTTTATTTATATTAAATATTCAAATTATATAAATTTAGCTTGTAAAATTTAAAATTAAAATGCATAAGACAATTTTTGTAAAACGGATATTATATTCATGAATTATTTATTAGAAAATCATTGGAAAGTAAATAAAATATGTTTGCAAGAAATGTGCACAAAAGAATATATACGTATGTGAAAAGAACAAATAACAGATTGAAAATGAAAGATTTGTATTAACGAAATTAATTAATATTATTTTATTTGTGTAGCACTGTTTATGCATGTGCATATATGTCATATACTATAAAAAGAAGGCTCTCATTACAAGATAAAAAGAAAATTTTGTAATTACAAAAAAAATCATTATAGTACTATATATATATAAAATGATAAAGAAAAGTAATTTAAAAGTAACCAAATAAAAAATTAAAGAAAAATTTTTTATTTAATGATAAAAGTATGATGTGGTTAAAATCAATACCATTTTTATATATTATAACAATATCTTGTTCAATTAATGGATGTGTTGGATATTTTTTGGATAAAAAATTGCCAGAAGTTGGAAAACACAGACGAAAAGGTAGTTACAAATTGTGTTATATGAACGTTTTCACAAATTATTATTTTTAATAAATATTTTATAAATAAGGGGGAAATAGGTACATAAGTTGTATATGTATATGCATGTGTATGTAACTTCAAATAGTTAAAACATGGCTAACACCGTTTAAGTGTAACTTAATAGTACACTTCTTAAGGACCACTTAAACTTTGCAACAAAATACAGTTAATACGTTTATGTGTAGGTACACAATTCATAAAAATTATATATAAAAAAATATTATTACATAAATTTCACATAATAACATAACAAAAAACTTTTGCCTTTTAAAATAACTATCTTTTTCTAAAATAGTCACAAATTTAAAAATATCTGTTTACATCAAACCATTTATTTAAAATTTTGTATAATGTTTAACTAGATGGTTTGGTGTAAGCAGATGTTAAGCATTTATAAAGGTTAATGCAGGTAGACATGTGTTTGAATATAAATTTTAACACACTATTTTATTGCATCCATATTTACATTATATTACACAGTTTTTTGATTTATGAAATACATACTATGTATGAGTACATATGAATAGTAAAATAATTTTAGTTTAAGTTTTAAAACAAATCAATATATGTACATGGTAGGCATAATAGTTCGTTCTTATATTATAATTGTTGGTAGGTAATCGTTCTTATTTTAGAGGATTAAAAGTTTGCAAATAAGTTTGTGAAGACAAAATTGAGTCTTTACTGTTAATAGCAAGCCTGTCTGATATAAGAAAGTTCTTAAAACTTTATAAAACTTGAAAAAACTTAATTTTATAATTAAGTTATAGTATGCAAAGTGTCTGGTATAATATTTTCTGAGAAAAATGAGCGAAAGTGATGACGTGATCGTATTCGCAATGTTTAAACTTTGACTAGATTGATCTAAAAATTTGCCAACTTATGAACTAATCCCAAATATAATATTTCACTGCAACTTTTTAATAAAATAGCACTAGATAAATAAAAAAAAGTAAAATTTTTTTAAAAAATTAAGTTTATTTTTTTTTACTGTTGCAATTCTTTTACATTTATGTAACTTAAAAATATTGTGCATTACATAATATACATTATTTTGGAACTTTTAAAAACAACTATATAAAGAAATGAACCAATTACAATTCAATTTTATCAATCAGTTCATTAATAAACAAGTTTTGTTTTTTAATACGGCTGTTAAATATCATCGAAAAAAAAAGCTAGCGCACCCAAACTATCATCAGACTTATTAATAGTGGACTTCAACATAAAACGCACCTGTATGGTCATAAACTTCCAAAACCAGTCAAATTGACTAACCATTAGTTTAGCTCTATCGTATTTTTGTGTCTATATTCCGTGAAAAAAGCACGGAAGTGTAGTCGCCGGCTAATCACTTTAGGCTAATTCCAGAGGTCTGTTTTAAACGCACCCTTTGTTTCATGGCACAGTTCCTTATCTTCTTATGTGGGGAACACCCTAATCTCTATGAATATTACTATTGTGCATATACCAGGGAGCATCAACCATATTACGAAGGACCTTGTTCTGCAAATTTTGTATTCGTTTGATGTTGACAATCCAGGCCAATAGTTTTCTCTATATTTTTTTTTAATTCTATTCTTTTTCATTTACATGATCTTTTCACTGAGTTTGACATTAAAACTCAATTATAGTGGGTTCATTAAAATTTTGTTTGTGAAATTTACATTACAAATTTACTTTCATTTAGCTTTGCTTTTCATGAATTTGTTCATTAACTTATTATTGTTACTTGCTTTCTGTAATTTTTTTTTTGATTCTTTAACATTAAATCACACTACCAATATTACTGTATCGTGGACAAATGTAGCCAAAGTTACATCCTCTAAACCACGTATAATAAAAGACCAAGATAACTGCCTTGAGGAAAAACCAGCCCTAATTTCCCTGAGCGTGGACTACTCCTCGTCCGGTTTGATTCGAAAATCCTGTCAAATAAATATGATTTAAGTAACTCCACGAATTGCAAAGGTATGAATTTTTCAAGTTTACATAATAAACCAGAAATATTGTCAAAAAGATTTGCCTTTTGTCTAACGCCTTTTCCACAATATTTGTTATTCTATGTGTATTTGGCCAATTGTTGTGTGCTTTGTTCTATAACTAAACTTATGATTAGTGCCACTTTCCAAGCACTAGGAACATTATTTGTACACATATGCTGTATTTATCATTTCCAAAAATTTCAATCCCTTCCTCAGAAACTCTCTTAATATGTCAACAGTAATGAGATCAAAACCTAGGGCCATTTGTTAGCTATTTTCTTATAAATATGAATATCACAGCAGAGTGATCGGAATTCGAACTAAAATCATCTTTCAAATTCAAAATCTTGTTAGCAATCTCTCTTGGGACTTTGTTAGCATCAATAAGCCAATAACTTGGACCAGTAGAATGATAGGAATATCGCAATTCCCGAATGTCTTTACTCAGTTCTCTACTTCTAGTTGAAGTAGCACCTCCCAGTAAGAATCTATTTCCCGCCGTGCATAAGAGGTCCTTAAAAATTTCCTTTTTTTTGTTACATCTTGGTGGACAATATACGGAATTAATATTGAAGTTCTACTCGGTAGACTCAATTTTAACCATAAAAAGTTGAACCAACTCCGCCTCTAATTTGGATTCTTCATTATACTTTAATAAAAAATAAATAAAATATTAAAAAAGAATGAATATGGTTAAAAATATTTAAAACATCAGGGGACGGTTTTTCTAAATTAAAACGTTTAAATGGATGTTTTTTAATATTAGAAGTTGTTTAAAAACATTTACTTTTACATTTTTAATGACATTTAAAACATAAATAAATATTTTTTTAAGTACTTTAATAAATATCTTTAATAAAAAAACGCACATTAATATATAAATAAATTATTTACAATTAAAATTATTTTACAATTAATTATTTTGCAAATAGTTGAGTTTTCACAGCTTGAAAATGTCAATTATAAAATGCGGAGCAAATAATTGTGAACATAATAAAAGCTATTATTTTTGTAATGAGCAATATACCCAGAAAACACTTTAATTACGACAGTTCATTCAGACCTAAAATAGAAATCTCACGAAATTATAATATTGGTGCTTTGAATTATAAACCATAAATTAAAAAAATATATATTGTATGTGCAGAAGATATTGAAAAAAGTGTCATATGAAATTTCAAGGGCGAACAAAACAATAGCAGACGAAATAAAATTTTGTTTGTGTTATTTTTAATGAATGCTCTTTCGCGAGCCCGCAACATCATTTAAGTTTTGGATGCATACATACATGACGTTTTGTACACAAATAAAAATTCAGTTAATTCACACTGACAAATTCGCTGATAATTTCACACATGATTCAGTTATTTTACAGATTTGTGAATTTGTCGTGGAGACAACATAACCAATTTTAACTGGAAATTTCTTCATACAACTGCAGAACAGATGGATGACGTAATCAAAGGAACGAGTTAATGGCAGGAAAATTAATTAAAAAATTTTTCTCCTAGAACTGGACTTGAACCAGTGACCTACAGCTTTCTAGGCGGACGCTCTACTAACTGAGCTACAGAGGTATGAAGAAATTGCCGACGAAATGTTCTTCACATTGCTTTATACTGTAATCCACATGATTACTAAGTATTTGTTTACATTGAGCTGCTACATGCAATCTACAATTTGAAACACACAATCACAAGAACATATATACAAATAGGTATTGTGCCTATTACACTAATTATATTTTGAATTTACTAATACAACATTGTAGTTGTGAAATTATTAAGTAATGTGCTGATTACACTAATAATTTTATCTTCACGAAAATTTCTTCATGCAACTGCAAAACAGATGGATGAAGCATTTAAAGAAACGAGTTAAAGGCAGAGAAATTAAAAAATTTTGCTCCTCCAACTGGATTCGAACCAGTAACCTATCGCTCCTTAGGTGGACGCTCTGCTAACTGAGCTACAGAGAAAAACAAATTTTAATACTTATATCTTTTAAGATATGCATAATAATGCCATATACGTACATCTATCAGGCCACCTCAGTTAGGTCAGAGAGGAAATTTGTAATTGTAATTCTAATTTATTTTATTTTCATATCATAATACTACATAACAATAGAAATGAAAAAATTAAAAACTAAAATACATACAGATAGAAAATACTAAGAACATTCGTTTATACAATAGTATAAGTTTTGAATATAATTTTTACAGAATGGAGATATAACGTAGTCTAATTTAATTATTTATTGTGGGGTTAAAAAAAAAAAAAATCAAAAGATTAGCAAAAATAAAAGTCAAAAATATGTATATATATGTGCATGCGAATTCAAAAAAAACATAAGAAAACAACTAAACAAAAATTAAAAGAAATTAATTTAAATTTGAAATATCAAATTATATAATATGAAATTATATAACAACATTGTCGAAGCTTTCAATCTCATCGAAATCGAAACCAAATATCCAAGCCCTAACTTTCCTGTGAAACAACGACAAATTACGTTCCAGTCTAATTAAAAGTGGAAGAATAATTTCTTCTATTTGATTTGTTAATTTTTACCCCAAGTTTATTCCGATTTTTTATTACCTTAACCAATGAATTGGAAATCCATGGTCTCAATTTCTTATTTGAATTACAAATTCTACGATAATAACTGCAATCAATTATATGACCTATTAAAATCAAGTACAAGCTAGAACAAGCCAGGCAAGGATCAAAAGACGTATAAACTTCATCCCAGGACTCATATATAAGTTTATTTTACAGTTTATTGATAACAACGATAGTAAACGTCGTACCAGTGCTAACTATTTTGTAACTTCTTTTCCTGGATAGAAAAAGAGAAGCTTATCATACTGTGATCAGTATACCAAGATCAAGAACTTCAACCACATAATCACACTTAACATTTCTATCAAACCTGTTAAAAAGATGATCTAACCATGCTGGCGAAGAAGGATCTGCAACTTCTAAAATAGCAGATAACAGTCCGGAAGATGAAAACATTTGGAGGTAGTTACCAACAATCCCATTACTAGATAAAATATCAACATTAAAATCTGCAAAATTTTCTACATATTCCATTATCTGAATGAGTTTCTATATATTTCATTATCTAAAAAAACTAGAAAATTTATAATCAAAATTATCTACATTACGAGAATGAAAACCGTAGACACATAAAAATGTAAATTCCAATTTAGCAATGTTAATTACCAATTTAACTATATCTGAACTTTCAAGATTATATTTTGACGTCTTAAATTTATTTTACCTACTATGAATACAAACTGTAACTCTACCAGCAGGCTAGAATTAATTGCAACAAGTAAAAAGTTGGTAGCCAGGAATTTCATACATATTAATTTCATGTTCAAAACCTATATTTCATTTAAAAAAATCTGATGTGGTCAGCACATAACCGACCGAACTGTGTATTGTCTAGTTAATTGAAAATGTTACAGAATATTATGAAAATATCGGTTAAATACTTCTTTCATACCTAGAAAAATCATACTCAGTTAACATACCTAGAAAAATGTAAATTTGGGTCTTAGTGGAGTTTCGCTTTGCGCTACCCGAATTCCCTGAAATGTTCGCCAGTTAGCTTCGGTAACAACCAGAACTCAAATATCACATTTCAAGAAATTCGATCAATGCGTTTCGCAGATATGGTGAAAAATGTAAAATCGGTCCGCAAATCAGTTTTCGAGCCCTGATCTTTCCAAAAAATTTATATATTCATTGTTTTAATACAATTCCAATATTAAATTTCAATGAAATCGGTTGATTATTTCTCTTTTTATACGCAATAATGTATATTTGGCCCGCAGTAAACGTCTAGTTGCTGTCTCCTGATTTCTTCCAGAAAGCAGGTTCGCGTATGAGCGAAGCTTATATATGAAATTTCAAGCAAATCGGTTGAATATTGTCTTCAAAATGGTCAAAAATATAAAACAGGCCCGCTAAAAAGTGCAATTCCCAAGGCCTGATATATCCTAAAAGTTGATCAATCCGTGCCATGGTCAAAATAAACCTACATATAAAATTTCATCAAAATCGGTTCAGCTGAACTTGAGATACACGCGTGCACACACAGACCGACAGACCGACAGGTTTTTAAAAATAGTTTACTTACACTTCCCTACTATGTAGAAGTGCATTCCCATCGAAAATTCGATCTGCAAAATTTGTTGCCATCACATAACCTACCTACTGTATATATAATATACATAATATACATATGTAGGTCGGTAAAAATTAGGTCAGGCATGGCCTGCAATGAGTTGATATAGGCTAATATATGCACAAAGTTTTTAATAAGGCTTCTAATATTCTGATTGATAACAAACTACTTTGTTATAGTTAATTTTATTGTTTTTATTTTTTTTATTATATTTATTGCCTTTCAGTGATTTAACGAAGCAATGATTAATATCACCATCATTAATATTTGTGTGCAATTTAGAAAATAAAACAATTTTCTCCTTAGCATTTTTATTATCAACACTGGGTATTCAACAATATCGATAAATTTCCTTTTTTTTATTGCTCAATTACCTCTCTACTCTCCAAAAACTATACTTTCTTGCTAAAAAGTTTTTCTCCTTCAAGAACTAAGCAATTTTTAGATTGGTTTTCTTTAAATAAATTCCTCATCTCAATTATAATTTTATAAAGAGCAGAAAGAGACACACTCACACCTATATAAGAACTCTCATCAGAAGTAGCATTATCTCAATTTTTGATTAGAAGTTAAATTTCTTTTCTTGTTCTTTATAAAAAGAACAACAATTTAATTTTTTTGCACGGTGTAGTATCGATGCGTATTTATTTATTATATTTAAAATACTAATCAACTAAACTTAAAAGCAAACGATATTTATAATAATATAAAATGCCGATTAGGCAAATTTCTATGAGAAAATTTTACAATTGTTTTGCTAACTTAATTCTACGCAAAGTGCAATACGATATTTTTGTTTTCAATAATTTTGATAGGAATAATTGTGAAATATGAGTGACTATGAATTTTCGTGGGAACGTATTAAAATAATTTGTCGCATGTGCTTATGTTGTGTGTGTCTAGTCGTTAACATCTTAGATGCGATTATTATGAATGCGACTATAGCTGTGATGCAACTGAATGTAATGGAATTACTTACAATGGAATTGAATTGTAATGTTTTGATTTGAGAGGTATTATTTATAAAGACTTTGTTCATATCTTTTATTGATATTATATTTTCAAATTCTTTTTCAAATGATGTAGTAAAGTATATTTGTGATAAAATGTGGGATTTCGAAATTTCTTTTTAAATAAATGTTTTGTTTGCAATATTTAAAGTTATATTATGAAACTTTAAACAAATCTATAACATTATTAATTTTACATATTTCTAGGAAATTAGATGTTTTACATTCGTTTTTTTGTCCAACTATTGCTTCATTAAATTTGAAAATATTTTTCTATGGTAAGTCTAGGATTACATTGTTAATCTTTACTGATTTCAAAAGTATCTTTTCATATGTGACATTATGAGTGATTGGATAATTAATGACATATAAAATAAAAGTGGAATTGGACATGATTTTTACCTCAACAAAATTCATGGCCTCCTCAACTGATATGAAAGGAAATTGTTTATTCAACAAGATGCTGGTTGCAGCATCGACTTCTTCGGTAGATAGTATCATTGAATTTTTAACGCCAACCTTAGCCCAATGTATGGCGTAGTTGATATTTCTTAATTCCTCTTTAATGAGTTTGTATTGAAAACTCACCAGAAGTTCGACGCCCACTTTGCTAGAATTTTTTTGGAAGTGTCTTTTTCTCGTTATTTATCTTTGTTATGTTATTTATCCTTTCATTATATATAGAATTTATTATAACTTGTCTGTTATTATTTTCTAAGACGTTTGTCATCTGTTGTCTGGTTGTCATGAAGTCCTCGTGGTTAGGACTACCGGCAATCCATTTCCCACGCGGTTCCCAAGAAATTTATTGACCTTTTGGGTCGAACCGGTTTTAAGTTTTGAATTAAGTTACGAATTTCTTGCAATTCGTGAAATAAGTGTGGTGAAATTGAGAGGTTTTTGTCGGATTCTATCACTGGAACAATCTGGGTTATGCAGTCCTCGTATTAGTTTATGTCTATTGAGTACATTAGTTTGAAATTGCCATTTTGTATTTTCGCGAAGCCAGTCCGCATGGGAATGAAGTATAAGTTTGTAAAGTCTAATATTTGGATCCCCCTTTCGTTACCCAGAAGAGGCACCCACCTAGAACGAAAATTTAATTCCTTATGTTACTCTTGTATATAGTCTTCCCTGTTTCAGTAATTACAGTGGTATGTTTGTCTTCTAATACTATTTCCCGAGAGAATCTTGGTGTTAATTTTTATCCTATACGTTTATTAATTCTTACAAATATAACCTGTCCTGGTGCGTAAGTTTTCATAGGCTGTCGCCGTTTATTATGATATCTTATGTCCCTTGCATGTTTTTCTTTCAGTTTTTCTATATTGGTGAACCTCGTTCTTTCGAACTCGGCAGGTGTAGTAGTAGGACTCCTACCATAAAATAACTCAACAGGTTTCTTTCCTATGGTCGAGTGAAACGTATGATTAGACTCGTTAACCGAACGCTCTAGAAATTCTTGGAAATTACAAGCAATGTTTTATGCCTTGAGGCATCTCATTATCTCCGAGAGCGTAGAATGAAAACGCTCGACTTGTCCGTCAATTTCGCTCTCATATGGTGGGACGGTAAATATGTTAATTTTTAGTTCGTCCGCCATGATGGAGATTAAAGAAGCTGAATTAAAGGACTTTTCGTTATCGAGAACGACATTTTCTGGTACACTATAAAAGATTAGTAAGTCTCGTAATAGTCCTCTAATGTCATCAACTGCACGAGATTTAATAAATTTGGCCTGTGTAAGTTTGCTAAATTTGTCAAGTGCTGTCAGGACCAACTGTCCTTCGGTATTGAAAATGTCAATATGTGCGGTTTGACCAGGATACGCCGGTATAGGGGTACGATTAATAAATGGTTTATTGGGATGTCTCTCATATTTGCTGTTTTATTTTACTTTTAATTTTATTGTGCATTCCAGGGAAGTAGAATTTTTCAAGGATTTGTGAAACATTTTCCCTCGAGTTACGATGAGCTCTTTTATGGGTATGCCACGTGATCTCACTCTCTTCGTTTTCGTTTGTTACGTCCTTAACAATTTTCTGTGTAAAACGAATCCTATAGTTTGAGAAGTGTACGGGATATATGGTCTGAATGAGCCCATTCGTGGGTTCGTCCGTTAGTAAACCGTTTATAACATTTGGGTTAAGGTATCTCTTGAAAATGTTTACAATATCAGTCTCTGTGAATTGGTTTTTAGTCATAGTATGTCTATTATATCTGTGAAAAGGATTTTGCAGTTGGTAACTGTCCTCGTCGCCGATTTTCAGTATGAGCTGGTTATGGAAAACATTTATGGGACTCTCTACAGATGGAATCAGATTATGTGAGGAGCTCTCATCACTGTGCATCGTTGATGTAAGCGCATTAACTGTGGGATACCTCAATAGCGCATCTGCGACAACATTGGATTTTCCTGGCTTATATTTCAATTCATAATTGTACTCCTCCAGGATCGACTTCCGACGCTTCATTTTTGCGTTAGTGTTTTTGCTTCCGAGAGTGTACGTCAGGGGTTGGTGATCTGTATGTATCTTTACTTTTCGTGAACCATAAAGATAATTCCTAAGTGATCCCAAGGCCCAAATTATTTGCAACATTTCCTTTTCGTTAGTTGCATCCGTTTTGCTGAGAGTTCGCAACAGAAATGTTATTGGTCTATCTTTTTGAGATAGGACAGCTCTTATAGCGTATTTGGAGGCATCTGTCGTCAGCTCAAACTCTCTTGTAAAATCTGGGTGATAATGTACGACCTCTTGGGATATAAGAAAATTTTTGAGCTTATTAAGAGGTCCGATTGCAGCCTCGTCTACATGTATGTTTTTATTTTTTCATACCGTCTTGGACACGCGTCCACCTTCACCCCTTAGAGGGCTGTCAGAGGCTTTGCAAGTTTGGCGTAATGACAAAGCGGCGATAGTATTCTGACAAACCGAGAAAGGATTTCAGGTTCTTCAAGGTTTTTGGAACCGGAAAATTTACTATTGACTCAACTTTTTTAGGATTGGTCCTAATTCCATGTTCAGAAACGATAAAACCCAAGAATTCGACTTCGTGCTTTAAAAATTCGCACTTGTCAAGCTGAATCTTCATGTTTGCCTTTTCTAGTGTCTCAAAAATAGAGTTTAAATTTTGAAAGTGTTCTGATTCAGTTCTACCAAAAACAATGATGTCATCTATATATACGTAGCACTTTTCTCCTATGTGTTGTAATATGTCGTCAAGCGCACGTTGGAAAATTGAAGGCGCGAAGGGAAAGGAAGAAGGAAGGAAGTCGCGTGAAGTCGTATTTTCTGTTATTGATAGAAAACGCTGTCTTCTCCATTACACATTCCCTTAACGGAATCTGATGAAACCCGCTTTTCAAGTCTATGACCGAGAAAATTTTGTTTTGGCCAAGATTTGGAAGAACCTCGTTGATCTCCGGTATAGGATACTCATCTGCATTAGAAATTGCATTTAGTTTCCTAAAATCGATGACCATACGATACTTCTTTTCTCCCGAAGCCTAAGCCTTTTTTGGCACGATCCATACAGGGAAATTCAAAGGAGATCTGGATGGCGTGATTACACCATCCCGAAGCAGGTCTTGCGCTTGTCTCTCGATTTCACCCTTTAGACACATCGGGTACAGATATGACCTTGAATAAACTGGTTTGTCGTGAATTTTTGCCTTGACTTATCCCAATGACTTATCCCTATATGTTTTGACCATATTGTCTAGTGATTCCGTACTCATGTCCATACATGAAATTTGTTTAGAATCAAAGAGAGGTGTTGATAAACGACTTGATAAAACTCCGGGACAGAGTTCGAGCCCTTCACTAATGTGGACATTTGGTACTCGAGTGTTATCAAAACCCTCTTGCCAGCATAATGTAGCGTGAGACACTTCGAAATTCGTGGCCAATTTAGTGACGTATTATATGTTTCTAATACAACATCTGCTTGGCCCACAATTTTATTACGTATCACGCTGAGGATCCCATAGTATTTTGGGGTTCCACGTAGGTGATCGTAAATATTCAAGATTCTATCTACACTTTTTTTCCACGAGCTAAATTCACCTGGTTGCCCAGAGAATTCGCGAAGACTTTTGACCACGTCAGGAATGCGATCCATGTCTGTAGGTTTTTGGTCTTTACTGCGGTCTATTATTTGATCTGCATTATTGCCATCATCCGAGTTTGGATTCAAGCATTTCCGAATTAGATCGGGAACTTGTGTCAGTATAGAAGTCTGAATCAAACTTTGTATTTGAGTCATAAGTTCGTCCATACTCATTTGTTGGCTATTACTGGGAGCCTTAGGAGTAGCTTCCCTCACACTATCTACACTCAAACGAGCAGGTTGAACAATATCTTTTCCTTCCATAACAATTCAAAACAAATTATTGTCACTATATTAAAAACACTTTTGAAAAATATTTATATTTATAATATTTATATTATAAATACTTTTGTTGCTAATATTTAACTTTTTACTTTTTAAGGAAGCAATATTTATTGTTTCACAGGGTCATATTTTTCAAAGATTTATAAAAAATTATATTTATGTTAAATGTAATAGGAAATGTATATGTATAATATTGTTCAGAATTTTTTTAAAAATTTAGTATTTGATTTTTCCTTTTTTTTCTTTTTATTGTATAATTTTAATTTTCCCTTAAATTTTAATTTCAATTAAATTTTTCAAATTTTAAATCTTGCTTTTTAATTTTCAATTTTTTTTTCAAAACTTTGTTTGTCAATTAAAAAAAAAAATTTATCCTTTAAAATTTATTATTCATTAAAATTTATTATTTAAATATGGTTTCTAATTTCTTTTTCTTTTGCTATGTTTAATTTTCTTTGAATTTTTTTATAAAAATATTTTTATTTTAATTTGTTTCATAAAATAAAATAAAAATTTACTTAAAAGTATTATTTTACTTGAAAGTAGTAATTAATAATAGCACCAAGTCAAGTAGTAAAAATTTTGACTTACATAACGATGATGCGGATTAGCATTCTGGGATGACCAATTTCTCTCAGGCAGCTGGAAGGTTGGCTGTTCCTTTCGAACACCGTTTTTTCCTTTTGGCAGGTTTACTCCGGAGCTTAGTTCCCCTTTTAGCAATTTAAGTTTTATTTTATCAGTTTTTGGTAAATATTATGACAGTTTTTAGTTAATTAATTTTATTATAATTTATATAAATTTTGTTTATATGTGTTCACTATTTTAAATTTATAACTTTAATTTTGTTTTCAGGTTTTTTTTGTTTTTAAATTTTTGCACTTTTCACAACTCTGGCCGTCCCTGCTCGGGCGCCAGTTAAATTTCTTTTTATTTTTTTGCACGGTGTAGTACCGATGCTTATTTATTTATTATATTTAAAATACTAATCAACTAAACTTAAAAGCTAACGATATTTATAATAATATAAAATGCCGATTAGGCAAATTTCTATGAGAAAATTTTACAATTGTTTTGCTAACTTAATTCTACGCAAAGTGCAATACGATATTTTTGTTTTCAATAATTTTGATAGGAATAATTGTGAAATATGAGTGACTATGAATTTTCGTGGGAACGTATTAAAATAATTTGTCACATGTGCTTATATTGCCAAAAGTTTTCGTTAACGTTGTTAACTTAGATAAAATTAGTAAAATTTGAATTGCGGGTGTATTACATGGAGAAAATAGCTTATGGGGAAATATCCAACAGATTCGGTGGAAATTTTATATATAAGCCTCATTCGGCCGTCTGCGAAACGTCCTAACTTTTAGAAGAAATCTGGCTTCAGAAACAGGGCGTTTACTATTAGCCAAATATATATATTTGCGTATATAAAGAGAAATAATACACCAATTTCATTAAAATTTAATATTTAAATTCGAGGTGTTTAAACAATGAATCTATAAATTTTTTTGGAAAGGTTAGGGATCGGAAACTGATCCGATTTAAATGTTTTTATTATATATACGGAACGAATTTTCTACTGAAATTTATAGACCCTATAAGCTTCAGAAGGAGAAATGTTAAATGGTTCAAACAGCTACTCAGCTGTGAGCTGAAAATAAAAGAATGTCTGATGAAACAAATTAACGAGGTAAGGAACCAAAGCTGACATATTGATGAAGCATAAATATGCTAAGGACATCAGTTGTAATTAAGGTATAATTATATTGAAATTTAATAGAAAAATAACTTAACATAAAACTCAATATTATTTCATTATTTTGCACACAATCATGCTAAGTGCTTAACTTGCAAAGCAAAGCTAAAAAGTAAAATTTTACACTATTAGCCATTTTATGCTAAGTGCATGACCTATTGTGGAAAAATTCAAATTTAATTAAAAAAAATTACTTAAAATAAAAAACTAATTTAAGTAGTTCAATTAAAGAACAATTTAGGATGAAAATTAAACTGTGTAGCGTTAATCTAATTAACTGGCTTCTTTTCGGAAACTTGCAAACTTTCAAAACGCTGTCCTGCACAATTTTTAATTTATTACTTAGCATATCTGTGCGCTTCACCATCGATATGCAAGTGTTGTAAGTAACAATGATAAATATTAACGATAATATAAGTATTAGTAACAATACTAACAATACTCTAATAGAAATAAGAAATTGTATCTAGGAAATGCAAAAAAATTTATTAATATTGTTAAGAATATAAATATTATAACCGACAGAATAAACGTACTATTTGACTGTATGAGTATTGAAACTAACCACCAGTATGAATATATTTGACAATGACATACGATATGATCTAATTTTAATTAATGTCAAGTCATTAATCTTGTATAACACAAAATTCTCTTTTATGCATTTTCTGGAAAACTATAAGCCTGACATTGTTTGTATGTGTGAGGCCAAACTTAAATTAACTGATTACTTAGTGGTATTTTTACGAAATCGAAAAAACAGTTTTGAGGGAGGTGGTGTTGCCATAGAAATTATTAAACTTTTCTAGTTTAATATTGTAAACAATGACATTTTTAATGACTTTCAGTGCATTGAACCTGTCATTATAGCCCTAAAATTAAAACAGGGAAAAAAACTATTTATAGTTTCTATCTATGCAGTAAATAGAAACTCATATACGTTGTTAACAAAATTAGAAATGATATTTGAAGTACTTACTACGTTTTATTAGACTTACATGGACTACATTTATTTATTTATAATATATTTTTATTTGAACTATTATTACATTTTAATAGATGATTTTAGCGCTGAAACTACCACGTGGCTGAATTGTACAAATAACGTTAGGAGAGCACAATTAAATAAATGGTTACAAACAAACAAAATAAAATACTGGTTCAATATATTGCTAACCGACGCGTCAACTTTACCTCGTGCGAGTTCTTACATTGGCCTGCCGATAGTAGATCTCAGACTCAAAATAACATTTTCACAGACTTATAATAATATTATCACACTACCTTATGACAGTGATCACAATGCTATACTCGTACCATTCACAATTAGTAACAACGACCCCCAAATCCAGCATGAAGTACTGACTGATAACAACGATTTCAACTTTATAGAAACTGGAAGGCATTTTAAACGAAACTTGACCGTAACTATATTAACCAGTAAACATCTGACTGTAATAAAATTGTATATAATAATAACATTTCGACCGAAAACGTGGATTGTCAAAACAAACAACTGAACGAAAAAATATTAGAAAGTATGCATGAAAGTATGTATGTATGTCTTAAAAAATGTGGTTCATGAAAGACATTTATAAAATCAGCACACAAAGATACAATTGGAAATCCATTAAGTTAATAAAGATATAACTTTCCTAATTATAACTTACAACTTTTTAAAAGATTGATAATTAACATCAAAACTTTGATTAAGCAACAAATCTTCTTTGAAATTGACAAATACTGGCAACGACATCTGCAAAGAATTTAACCTAACAATTACATATGTGCTTTCAAAACTAACAAGCTACTAAAAAAAATAAATTTAACAAAATTGAAAGCATACACATGCACAATTACTTACACCAAAGACTTATATATTTAAAAGACATCAAATTCAGAGGAAAATTTTTCGCTAGAAAAGAAGAAAAGAAGCAGTGTGTTATGTGTTTCCCCTTTTTTTAGCGACATCTACTGAGATTCAGAGAAACATGCATAACAATTAACCAATTGCTGTTATACTATTCATTCTTAAAGAGGGAATGCAAAGGAAACTGAAATAAAAGATAAACAGAAGAAATAAAAAAATAACAAAATTATCAAAACATTTTTTTTTTTCTTTCTAATAATCTGCCTTTTATGTGACGTATTTTATGTTATGATATTTGTCTATACAAGGTGTTTGGCATAAGGTGGAAAATAATTTCAGGGACGATTCTTTGATAAATTTCCATCAAAAAATTGTATGGGTGGTAGGGGGTGCAGATATACTATTTTTCATTCTTGCTACAGTCTGTTGAAAAAAAGGTACCGGACATATGAATTTACCTTTAATATCGGAATCAAATAATATAGAGTTATTATCGGGAGTTTGTCTTATAGGCGATTGAATGTTCTTTATTTAAGGACTTACAATTAATTTTATTTGAGCCATAGTTTTCGAGATAAAGCTCGTCAAAGTCAGAATTTTTTCAGCGTGTTAAATGTATTTAAAAACATGCAAAAATGCATATTTCATACATTTTATAGAAATTGCGGGGGGAAAAACCGGATCTATCAACCTCCTCGTGGTTCTCCCTGGAAACTGGTAACACAGGCCAATAGATAGACCGTGCAGGGAGTAGGGATGGAAACTGGATAGTGGGCCTGATAGCATAGCTATCTAGACTCCCTCGTGTAGATTTTCTTCCCGAAGCAACTACGAAATCCAGAAGCGTCTGACCCAGAATGGGCGGCTCCCTGGTCTGCGTCTGACCCTAAAGGGGCGGCAGTTTCATAAGAAGGAAAACTTATACCCTTCAGAAGGCAAGGGGAAACCACTGAAGTACCGTTCCCTAGAAAAAACCACATGGAAAACAACATAAACCTATGGCCCTCAGTCTCCGGCAACACGAGGGTGCTAAGAATGCCCGGAGGTAAAAACAAAAATAAGCAGAAACTAAATATAGGAACTTGGAATGTAACTAGCCTGTATGAAACATCAAAATTAACAAACACTATCAAGGAAATGAAGAGACTTAAGATCGAAATCCTAGGAGTGAGTGAAACTTGGATGCCAAGTTCTGGTGAATGTGCTACAGAAGGAGCCAAACTTTATTACTCTGGCAATGAAACGAAAAATCACAGAAATAGTGTAGGGGTAATAGTAGCGAAGGATATTATTGAATGTGTTACTGCATTCGTACCGCACTCGGATAGGGTAATGCTTTTAAAAATTAATCCCAAGCCTGTAGCGCTAAACATAATTCAGGTTTATGCACCAACGGCAGAAAAAGATGATAATGAAGTCGAACAATTCTACTGCGATATCAAAGAGATGCTGAAACTAACAAAACCGCATGACATAAACCTGATTATGGGAGATTTCAACGCTAAAGTTGGATCTGAAAAACTCACGACATAGTTGGAAGCTTTGGTCTAGGCGACAGAAATGAAAGAGGTGATCGTTTAATTGAATTCTGTTTAATTGAAGTTCTTGAAGTTTAATTGAAGAGGAAAATTTTAAGGTGACCAATACTTGGTTTTGCTTACCACCTCGAAGGTTATACACTTGGATATCGCCGCAAGACAATAATGAAAGAGTAGTGAGAAATCAGATTGACTATATCTTGATTAATAAGAGATTCGCCACATCTGTTATGAAGGCTTCGACCTACCCAGGTGCAGACGTCCCATCAAATCACAATCTGCTTTTAGCAAAAATTAAAATCAAACTGGCTAAAATTAGAAGGTCACATCGATCACCACGGGTAGATATTGAAAGACTTAACAACGAAGCGGTTAAATCGACACTATCTACTGAAATCAATAGACAACTAAGGTGTATCGACAGAGAAAATGTGAACGCTGGTGCCCTGTGGAATGAAACAAAAGAAGTGCTGAAGGATGTGTCGAAAAGAGTGCTGGGAACTAAAAAATCTTTGGCCAAGCAGAAATGGATGACTGCCGAAATACTTTTATTAATGGATGAAAGAAGAAAACATCGTAATAAAAACCATTCAGAATACAAGCGGCTGCATCGAGAAATTGTATCAAAATGTAGAATAGCCAAACAAAATTGGATAGATCATGAGTGCAATGAAATCGAAAGACTGCAGCAATGCCACGGTGATTTCAATATGCATAGAAAAATTAAAGAAACATCTGGAATATTTCGCAAAAAAATTCACACAGTTTTAGTCAATCAACATAACCAAATAATCATCGAACCAGAAGAAAGGAAAAGGTGTTGGGAAAACTATATTCAAAATTTATTCTCAGACCCAAGTAGGACACCAGCTGTAAACGTAAATTTGGAAAATAGCCAGCTGACGGGACCATCTATTACTAAAGAAGAGATCCGCAGAGCTATTGGCCTATCAAAGAACAAAAAAGCGCCAGGGCCCGACGAGTTACCAGCTGAAATAATAAAGCTAAATGATGATGAAAATTTGGAACTACTTGAAAAATGCTTTAATTATATCTACATTACTGGAAATCTCTCAGAAGACTGGCTGAAATCGACTTTCATCGCAATTCCAAAAACCACCAATGCAAAAACTTGCGATAATCACAGACTTATTAGTTTGATGAGTCATAGTCTAAAAATATTTCTTAAAATAATTCATAGTCGAATATATAAGAAGTGCGAGCATCACATGGGAAGAACGCAATTTGGTTTTAGAGACGGAACAGGCACCCTAGAAGCTCTATTTAGTATTAACGTACTAATACAGAATTGCTTTGATGTTAAAAAAGACGTATTCTTGTGCTTCATTGATTATGAAAAGGCTTTTGATAAGGTTCAGCATGACAAACTAATGGAAGTCTTAGAGAAAACGGGTATAGATGAAAAGGATATTAGGTGCATTCAAAATTTATACTGGCATCAATCTGCTCAAATCCGAAACAACGATGGTATCACCAGCGAAATACAGATACAAAGAGGAGTCCGCCAAGGATGTATTTTGTCACCACTGCTGTTCAATATATATGCAGAAGCTATATTTTTAGAGGCGGTATATAATTTAGACAAAGGTATAAAAGTTAATGGCACATACATCAACAATATTCGTTACGCAGATGACACCACTTCATTAGCTGATAGCCTTGCAGATCTGCAACATATAGTCAATAAAATACACCAGCATAGTAAAATGTACGATCTAAAAATTAATATCGCCAAGACTAAATTTATGATCGTAAGCCGAAACAGAACGAGTTACAACAATGCTGCAATTCTAGTAGATAATATGGCAATTGAACGGGTTTCCAGTTTTAAATATCTTGGATGCTGGCTAGAGGAAGACTGGAACTGTAGTAAAGAGATAAAATGCCGCATTGAAATGGGCCGAAATAAAATTCAAAAACATTTTGTGCAACAGAAGCAAAAGTTTGTATCTTCGTCTCAGGTTTATAAAGTGCTATGTTTGGTCTGTTTTGTTATATGGTGCTGAATCTTGGACACTTAAAGTAAGGCATATGAACAAAATTGAAGCTTTTGAAATGTGGATATATAGAAGATTGTTGCGAATATCGTGGACAGACCATGTATCAAATGAGGAAGTTTTGAGACGGGTGCATACAGAAAGACAACTTCTTCAAAACATCAAATACAGAAAGACGTCTTATTTCGGCCATGTAATGCGAGGGTCAAAGTATGAACTCCTTCAGCTCATCATGCAAGGTAAAATTGAAGGCAGACGAGGTGTCGGTAGAAAACAAATGTCCTGGCTTCGAAATATCAAAAACTGGACTGGAATAAGAACGGCTCAAGAATTGTTTCACACCGCTACAGATAGGAACGAATTCTCCAATATATTATCAAGGATTACTTGATAATTGACATATGATCGCTTACATCCTGCGCAGAATAATGGCAGTTTAGAGAGAGAGATAGAAATTGCAAAATATGCATACTAACTTGAAAAAATTTTTGTGAATGTTTTTTTGTGGAAAATTATTTGCCATCTTATGTGAAACACCCTGTATATCGAAATTATTTATATCGGGACTATGTAATTATTCCTAATAGATTTTGTATTTTATTTCTACATTTTTATTCTGTTATATATATATATGCATGGTTACTTCTCAAGTGTCAAGAAGTACGGGTGCTTCTAGAAGGGCTAGAGACATGGAACAAAAGGATAGATAGGACTTTGCCTCTAATGTCCCAGAATAATCTAACTTTGGAACTTTTTAGCCCCGAAATAGCAATATTTTAAGATTTTCTGAAAAAATTTTTGTATAACAAAAGCTCCCTTTTATTTTATACTTTATATGACTAGAAACACAAACCAAAAAATAAATAATACTTTATATTATTAGAAACACAAACAGAGAACGAGAAATAATTAAAATTCGAAAATATAATGATCCCACATATTTTCAGTTCGAAAAATTGAAGTTAGCTGAAATAAATATCAGGTTTTATCAAAGACATCAGGTGTTTTGTGGCATCTGAATATTATTGTTTTATTTGTTATTGTTTTGAATATTATGTTTCGTCAACAAACTTTAAAATATACATACACAATTTATGTATGTACGTATCTATTTAAAATTTCATTTTTATTGGTCGAGCGAAAAACTCTAAAATACTAAATTCTAATACATTCATACGTACATACATATAATTGAATAAAAGTATTATTTTGTTTATGCCTAAACTTTTTCTTTATTTGAAAAATTTAATTTTATATGTTCACCCACAGTTTTGAATAGTACGTTTCGTTAGGAACTTTAAAAAAATAGGTATACTCATAATTATGTATGTTTGTGCTTAAAATTTTATTTCTAATTGTTCGAACAAAAAATTTTAAAGTATACAATTCTAATACTTTAATATGTATATACATATATTTGAATAAAAATATTATGTTGCTTATGTCTAAACCTTCTTTGTTTGAAAAATTTATTTCTGTATGTTTACTACAGTTTTGAATATTATTCGATTCATATAGGAAGCTTAAAAACAAATCGTTTGGAAGCTTTAAAAAAATATACATACATGCTTATGTACTTAAAATTTTTGCGAATTTTTTCAAACTATTAAAACAACATTTTATGGAAATTTTTCTTAAATTTTTATTTTATTCGTATTTTGTATAACACAAAATAAAAATTAACGTAATTTTTATTTTATTCGTAATTTACATTACATATATATAGCTACTTCTCAGGTGTCAAAAACTACGGATACTTCTAGAAGGGCTACAGACATTTTTTTCTTGTTTCTACTAGGTGAAAAAATCTCACGAACGAAGAAGGACGACGCAACTTGCTTTTTCCTCTGACAGTGGGGTAGCCTGACTCCTACCATAAAAAATCATCCAAACTCTGATCGTATAAAAGTGGTCCTGCAGACCAACTATTACCTCTATTAACTTGGTCTTTCCGTACAGGAATCAGATACCTTCCATAAGGAAATGGGTATTTTGTGTTAAATCGAAAGGTCTTGTTCGTTTAAGTCTTTCTGTCATAACGCCATGATCTTATCGAGCTGCTTCTATGTTTACATGCTGTTCTAGGTGAGTCCTATGCTTTGTATCTTAACTCCTATTTCATCTACAAACAAAGGAATATCTAAGTCCCTGATTTCACCGTTAAGCATATACCATGGCGCATTTACCATGACATCCAGACTTCTTGGCACAACCCCACAGTTGAATGTCATATAGCCATATTGGTTTAATGATTTGGCCATAAACCAATACTTTATTATCAATTTCCAAATTGCACTTACCTAGGAGCCAATAATTTTCTCTATATTTATTTTATAGTTCTATGTGTTTCTTCTTTATGAGCTCTTTCCATCTTAGCGTAACATGTAAAGTTATTCCTAGGTATTTTACTGAGTTATGGATCGCTATGTTCATTTCATTTAAGTTAATTTGTGGTGGACTGTTTTTCAATTGGTGAAGTTTATGTGAACCGATTTTGCTTCATTCAACTTCAATTTCCAATCTTTAGTCCTCCTGGTCTAGAAATATAGAAGAGCGGATTTCCTCATTTTGTAAGCTTTTTTCTATGGACCTGGTCTATTGTAGAATTGGCTTCAATCTTCTTAATTGCAGTTTTTCAAAGAGCTGAGATATCATTCGTAACAGTGAAATCGGCCTCTAAGGCTTTGTTTCCCTCAAGGATTTCCCGGGGGCACCATGATTACTTCTGCGACTTTCTAAGCACATGGAACATTCTCAAAATCTATAGCTGCATTAATGATTTTTATCGAATGTTCCAATGCCTCGTCTTGTAGCTCTCCCATTACTTCTGTAGTAATAAAATCAAAACCTGGCGATTTTTTCAACTTCAGGGATCTTATCTCTTCTGCAATTTCCATTTGAGTAAGCGGGGCTATACTGCATGCTTCATTTGCGATAGATTTTACTAAACTCATATCTGAAGTTATTCCGTTTGGTGTGAATATGCTTTCTAAGAGATCGGCTTTCTCTATATTGCTCCTCGCCCAACTACTATTTGCTTTTATCAGCAGCTGAGCGTACTTAATCGGTCTCTCTTTACTCTTTGCCGCCTTCCATAAAGAATAATTCGTAAACTTCGCAGCTGACAAGTTCTTTGTATAAATTTTATATGTTGCCGATTTAAATTCTTGGATTTTTTAAGCACCTGGGAGAGTCTGTTTAAAACAGTTTTATCATAAGAGTGACGCGAACGTTGCCATCTACGTCTGACTCTTCTCTTTTCGCCTATTAAATCAGTTATTTCTTTAGGATATCTATTTGCTGTCGGTTTGTACTTTGGCAATCTTATTGTTCCATGAAACTTTCTGTATGGTTTCAATAAATTCTTCTAATTCAAGATATTATCATTGTTCTCTTGATTGTATATTAATATTTACGTAAATATTGTTTATTATTTCGTAGTTAAAGTTCGCCCAATCTGTATCATATTATTTGTCGTAGTGAGTTTATATAATTTTCTAGTTATTTTTTCACTTAGTTTTAATTTATGAGAGCCGAGTGATCTGAATTAAAATCATAACTATCTTCAAAGCTTAGAAGGTTTTCTGATATTTTAATATTAGTAATTAAGGTCAATAATATCAGGAATCTTGTTAGTGTCAAGAGGGCAATAAGTAACCCCATACTGTAGGTTTGGCATTATAGTCACCTTCTATTTGGTATCTATGGCCATTGTTGTGCTGGAAATCTATTTTTATTAATGTTGCGATTTGATGGACAGTATACAGCAACCAACACTAAAGTCCTGTTAAGTAGATTTAATTTATATCAAAATAAACTGAATTTCTGCTGTTTCTATCTTGAATTCTTCATTATGATCTATACTTTCTTTTATTAGTATTGCACTACCTCTCGACTCATTGCTGGGATGTACCGCTTTATAACAATCGTAAACTTTTATTTTAAGACCCGTATTATATGTCAAATGAGCCTCCGACGGCAAGCAAATTTCTATATTTCTCGTTTTGAGAAAAATCTCTAATTCCCCGTCTTCGACCCCACGATAACTCCAAAACTAATTGAGCTAAGTTCACCAAATTTTCACAAATGATTTGTTGTAGTAAATACCAGAACCTGTGGTATTGAAATTTCTTACAAGTAAATATATTAGAAGTGCCAATGTATTTGATAAAGGTTGTTGAAATATCTTAGCTCCTTTTGCTAGCTGCCATACAACTTCAAAAGTTTTTTGGCTATATCTGAGAAACTATAAAAGCTGTGATAGTGAAATTTCGCGCGAGGAAATATATTAGTAGGACCAACGTGTTGAATAAAATTCTTCAAAATTGCTTGGCTTTTTCTGGTAGCCGCCATACAACTTTAAAAGTTTTTTTGGATATATCTCAGAAACTATAAAACCTGTGATATTAAAATTTCACACAAGTGAATATATTAGTGTGGCCAGTGCTTTTAATAAAATTCGATGAAATTGCTTGGCTCTTTCCGGTAGTTGCTATACAACTTCAGTAGCAGCTTGGCTATATCTAAAAAAATATTGAAAACACAGTACTGAAATTTAGCATAAATTAATATAGCAATATGACAACCTAAAGTCATAGTCTACGCCATAGTCAGAGGCTATCACAGAGATGACACGGTCAACTCTATTTTTTCTTGTTTTTATTTATTTTTGGAGGTATAAATATTGTATATAAATTAATTTTTGGAGGTGTGAGTTAAAACAAAAGGTGAACAGTTCCATAAGAGAATTGTAAAGAGTTAATAAAATCTACATTGTTTAATAATAAGTATGTATGGACGTAAGAATCTAGTTATTTATTCTTTTCGCGATCTGCTGCAAAATGTTTTAGTAAGCAAAATATAAGTGTACAATAAATTTCTTGACAATATATTTTTAGTACAAAATTTTATAAAAAATGTCATTCTTTTCATTAAATTTTTTGCAAATAGGGTATTTACAAAAAAATATTTAGAACGGAAACTCGCTGATATTGATTTGTGAGGGTAAAGCTTTTTTAATTTCATTTTAAATAAGAATCGCATTTTTCAGGTTTCGAACCTGAGACTTTTTGCATAGAAAAAGTATGCTATACGCATTACCCTATGGCCTATATAGTATTTGTATTAACTAATTATACATTCACTCGTTTTATTCGCATGTATTAAAAAATCCAGACACATACGTGCACGGATTTTAGCAGCAAATTATTTAATACGTATACAGTAATTGATCCCTTAAAATGCTTATTGCCACAGGCAATTTACGATTTTATACGACGTAGCTCAAAGCGTGGTTCTAAAATAAATAATCAAAGGAACTAATTATTTGTTTCATTGTGTACTTTTGTGTAGTTATTTTTAAGAACTTTTCTAATTTTAAGTTTTACCTTATTATGTAATAGCAAAAAAAAAAATAATATCTATATGTATGTATATTACGGGCGTGTTTTTGAAGAAAATAAAGTGGGTCGAACCAATGGTTTGTATTTTAGCACTTTTCCCTTCAACATGTGAAAATACTGCTTTTAAATACAGTCTATGCATACCTATGACACTATTAAAATTATTTTCATTCATAAACGAAACTATTTCTAGGATTGCATGTATTTAGAATGAACGATTTATGCAGTCTTTGAAATTAAGCAAAAATTAATATAAAGAGGGGTTAACATTTTGCGTTTTAGAGGGGTAGCTTTTTGCGTTTTAGAAATTTGGAAAAGCTTGTGGTTCCGGAAATAGAAGGCGTTAAAAATTCAAATTTTACAAATTTAGAGAGCCGATAATTTGAGAGAGGTGGAGATGGAAAAAATTTTCTTTAACGAAATGAACTATTTATTAATGTAAAGTGTAAAAGCTGGTAAAATTTCAGGCTCCCACAACCTACGGTCTAGAAGAAAACCGAGATAAAAATTTGGAAAAAACGGATTAGAGATAACGGTAAATTTGAATGGCCATTTTATTTTTTTAGAGTTTTAGTATAGTATACCGCACTAGGAGAAGCAAACCACTGCCTTTCTGCGATTGCATTATTTAAAAATTCTTATGGTTTCATTGCAATAAATATAGGTATAAATCATTGCCATGATTTAGTAATTATGTGTTGAAAATTTATTTCTATATATCAAACCACAATTACGAATATTATTCAATTCATAAAAAATGCTTAAAAAAAATTAGTTAAGAAGCTTTAAAAAAATATACATACATGCTTATGTATTTAAAATTTTGCGAATTTTTCCAAACTATTATAACAATATTTTTTTGAAAATTTTCTTTAAACTTTTATAATAATATTTATCTGTTATATATTAGAAAAAAATAAAACAAAAAATTTAAACAAAATAAAAAAAATTTTTTAAAATAATCCAAAAAAAAAAATACGACAACACCCAGGCAAGCATTGATCCAATAACCGTCTGGCTATCAGACTACCACGCTACCTGCAAGGCTACACGCTAGGCTAGGTCCTAGAAAAATCTGACATTGAAATTTTTAACCCCGAGATAGCTCTATTTTAAAATTGTCTGAAAAAATCGTCAGCAAGCTTTAAAAAAATATATACATGCAGACAGGGATGGATGGTTCATATATGCAAAGTATGCATTTGCAGTGGGCGATAGAAAAGCAGGGGCGCCATTAAAAACTTTAAAAAACCATAAATTTAAAAAAAAAAAAAATTAATACAAATTTAATTCAATTTACAGCGAAATTAACTTGATAAAATGTACCTACATACAAACATAATATTTTATTCCTAATAATATAAAAAATGTGCATGAAACAAAACGGTCAGTTACGCAAAACACTAAGTATTGATCTTCATATGTTTTCCTTTCGCACCATACAATGAAATGTTCGTAGAATGAAAATTATTGATACATTTTCTTAATCTACACTACTCTTTTATTTTTATTTATTGTACAAATTCACAAAATATTTTTTTCAATGACATGAATCATCAGAATTACAATTATTAATTTCTCCTTTTACATACATACTAGAATAAATTCGTATATTATGCCCAAGAGAAAATATTATTTCATACAGCTGTACACATTCAATCCTACATATACATAAGTGAAATCGTCTCATATAATATACATAGAAGCAAGATACGCAAAAAATAAAAATATTCAAAAATATACATGCACACAATTTATATTGTTTAATATGAATAAGATCAACACTCATGCGTACACATATAATTATCTCATAAAGCAAGATTTTTATTTTGCTGAGATTGCTCCCTATCAACACTCGCTCGTACACATATAATTATATCATCATCATCATCATTTAGCGTTACAGCTCGGTGTGAGCTTTAGCCTTCTTCACAATATTTCTCCAGACAACTCGATCTTGTGCACAATGTTGCCAGTTTTGTACACCCATTTTTCTGGTATCATTTTCAATATTATCTTTCCACCTTACTCTCGGTCTGCCTCTAGTCCGGTTATGTAATGGTCTTGCTTTGAATATTTTAATTTGCGCTCGATTTTCATTCATACGTATTAAATGACCTGCCCATCTTAATCGTTGTGCTTTTACAAATCTTACAATATCTTCGTCTTTCATTATATTATTTAATTCTTCATTTGTTCTTCTTTGGTATTCGCCATTATCTAGTCTTTTTGCACCAAATATTTTACGGAGTATTTTCCTTTCAAATATACGTAGGTTATTTTCGTCTCTAACAGTAAGTGTCCAGCACTCACATCCATAGGTGACAATTGGTCGTATAATGGTTTTATATATTATAAGTTTCGTTTGTCTTGTAAGTAATTTCGATTGTAATAATTTCTTATTTGCAAAGTAGCTTCTATTTCCTGCTGTTATTCTGTCTTGTATGCTTGAGTGCATACTGTTGTCATTTTTTATTAATACTCCCAAGTAAGTGAAATGTGTAACACCCTCAAAATTGTGTTCGTTGATGGTGATATTTTAGGCGGTTCTTCTGTGTTCTTGTTTCGATATTTTTAGGTACTTTGTTTTCTTTTCATTTATTATTAGTCCGAATTTTTTGCATTTTTCCTCTAGTGTCACGAATGTTTCAACTAGAGTCCTGTAATTTTTTGATATGATTGCTATATCATCAGCGTATGCAATTATTTGATGGGACTTTGTAAAAATATTTCCACCCCCATCCATTTCTCCTATAGCCTTTTCCAATACTATGTTAAATAGCATAGCTGATAATGCATCACCCTGTCGTACTCCTAATTGAATTTCAAAATTATCTGACACCGAATTCTGTATCATTACCTTCGCTTTTGACCCAACCATCGTTGCCATAGTAAGATTTGCTAATTTTCTGGGTATACCAAGTCCTAATAGTGATTGTACAATTTTGTTTCTATTTACACCGTCAAAGGCTTGTTGAAAATCAATAAATAGTATATGTAGATCTTGACCAAATTCGTAACATTTTTCCATATTTTGCTTTAATAGATAAATTTGATCAACAGTCGACCTCTGATTTCTGAACCCACACTGATATTCGCCTATAATTTCTTCGTAGTAAGGTCTAATTTTCTCATACAGTATATTAGACAGCACCTTGTATGCAGCATTCAATAGCATAATACCTCTGTAATTATTGCACTCAGTTTTATCCCCTTTTTTGTGTATTGGTCTTAAAATACTAATGCGCCATTTTTCAGGTATAGTCTCTTGTAACCATACATTACATATTAGATTATGTAATTTCTTAAATAAATGTTCACCTCCTTTACATAACAGCTCAGCTGTTATTGCGTCTTCGCCTGGCGCCTTGTTGTGTTTTAGCTTATTTATTGCGTTTTTTACGTCACTCATTGATGGTGTGTCTATTAGGGGTTCAGCAGTATATATTATATTTTCATCTTCTTGACTTTCCTCTGTTGTTTTGTTCAATGTGTCTTTAAAGTGCTCTGCCCATCGTTTTATGATTTCATTTTCTTCTGTAATCATTTTTCCATCTTTATCTTTACATAATGCTAGTTTCGGCTGGAAGTTGTTAGCTGCGTAGTTAATATCTTTGTAAAATTTTCGGATGTTTCCATGATTGTAGTCATTTTGTATTTGACTTACTTTTTCTTTCATATATAATTTTTTCTTATTTCGGCATAATTTTGTAGCTATTCGTCTCTTTTCTGTATAATTCTCCATATTTGCTCTTGTACATCTTTGTAGAGTTTTTTGTCGCGTTTCATTTTTTATTTTTATGGCTTCTCTACATTCATTATCAAACCATTCGGCATTTCTTTGCATTTGTTTTTGTCCGATAACATTTCTGGCGCTTTCAATTAAGGCCGTTTCAATTTCATTCCATTCATCATCTATATTTTCAAATATATAGTCTGTTTCATGCATAAGATTCTTGACGGAGTTTTGAAATTGCTGAGTTATTTCATTGTCTTTTAATTTGTCACTATCCCATTTGACTCTTCGTACTCCTCTATTTTTTGCTACGTTTGATATTCTTTGTCGTAGTATGGTTTTAACTAGATAGTGATCGCTATCGCAGTTTGCACCTCTACAGCTTCTTACATCAATTATTGATGATGACCATCTTGTGGATATTAGTACGTGATCTATTTGGTTCGCTAGATTTGTACCAGGTATTTTCCATGTACCTTTATGTATTTCTTTTCTCTTAAACGACGTACTTTTAATTTTTAACGATGTTTCGCTCGCGAATTGTAATAATCGGTGTCCATTTTCGCTTGTTTCTTCGTGCATTGAAAATTTTCCAGCAACCCGTTGTGCCAGCTCTTCCTTGCCTATTTTTGCGTTAAAATCGCCCATTATAATAATTGTATCATATTTTGACACCCTTTCGCATACAAGACTTAGTTCGTCATAGAAAACCTCTTTTATTGTTTCACTCGCCTCCTCTGTAGGTGCATACGCTGATATTAGACATATATTATTAAATTTTCCCTTGATTCTTAAGGTGCAGATTCTTTCATTAACTGGATTAAAACCTATTATACCCTTTTGTATACTACATATAATTATATCACAAAGCAAAAATTTTTATTATGCTTAGTGATCTCCCTGGCTACACTCGTTCGTACACATTATATTTAAATTGTTTCATACATGCAAAATTTTATTTTTGCTTAGTTGTCGCCCACTCACCAAACAAACAAACACATTATTATAATGTATTACTTTTTCTGTATACTATTGCATTAGTAAACAACAAAAACAAAACAAAAAAAAACAAAAATTAAGAATGAGAATAGAAAGAAATTAGAAAAAGAGAATGAGAGCAATATTCTTAAATAATGGAATGCATAGCTTAATATTGAGATTATGTATATCAATATTTTCTTTTTGTTTAACAACAAAAAATTTTGAATGAATTTCAATTTACATAATCGTTATGAATTTCTACTACTATGTTTTACTTCGTTTTTGAAAAAACTGTTATCAATCACAGAATTAAATATTAATTGGTAATATCTACTACTTATATTGAATTGGAAAAATGTTGTTTAACAAAAAGCTTATTTTTTAAGTCTCAAATTTTAGAACGAAACTTTGATTTTCCTTAAATTTTTGAATGCAAAATAAAAAGCCAATTTTATTCGTAAATTTAAAATTATGAATAAAAATAAATTTTTACTTTTTTTCCTATTCAAATAAGCTTTGAAAAAGTCCATTTGATATAATTTTCATAGAACCTTTTACAATAAGTTTAACTTACGTCAAAAAGTAAATTTTTTGGTTGTTAAAA
The DNA here is from genome assembly GCF_029603195.1 of Condylostylus longicornis. Taxonomy (NCBI): domain Eukaryota; kingdom Metazoa; phylum Arthropoda; class Insecta; order Diptera; family Dolichopodidae; genus Condylostylus; species Condylostylus longicornis. Next base: position 213,296 of record NW_026578200.1, read on the forward strand.
TCAAAAAATCAAGTTTAAATGATTGACATAAATCTGATCATAACTTCATAAAAAGACATACAGTTAAATAAATTACCTTGTTTTTGAATTTATAAAACAAAAAATTGAAAGTTTAGTTCCAGATTTTAATTCTATAATTCAGCGTAATAAGTTTACAAGAAAGTGCTGTATGATGCAGAATGTGCAATGCCTATTAAATTTTGTTCCCAGAAATAAAATAGGTGAAACAGTTGAAGTGGGGGCGCACTTTTCAGGAAACGCTTAGGGCGACGAATACATTAGGACCGCGCCTGCATGCAGAATATTATGTACGTATGTAGTCAGAATTTTATTTTTATTGTTCCAAACGAAAACCTGTAAAATGTTAAATTTTAATACATCCATATGTACATACACACATATATTTGAATAAAATTATTATTTTGTTTTTGCTTCCATCTTTTCTTTATTTGAAAAATTACATTCATATGTACATACATATATTTGAATACAAATATTATTTAATTTTTCCCGAAACCTTTTCTTTATTTGAAAAATTTGATTCTATATGTTCACCCGCAGTTTTAAAAAAATAGGTATACTTTAATTTTTTGAACAAAAAATTTTAAAATGTTCAATTCTAATACGTTCATGTACATACATATATTTAAATAAAAATATTATTTTATTTATGCCTAAACCTTATTTATGCCTGAAAAATTTATTTCTGTATGTTACCCCTATGATTTAATAATTATGTGTTTCTATATGCCAAAAAACGGTTTTGAATATTATTCAATTCATATAGGAAGCTTAAAAAAAAATTAGATGGGAAGCTTTTAAAAAAAATATATATACATATTTATGTACCTAACTATTATAACAATATTTTTTTGGAAATTTTCTTTTAACTTTTATAATAATATTTATCTGTTATATATTAAAAAAAATAAAAAAGAAAATTTAAACAAAGTAAAAAAAAATTTTTTAAAATAATCCAAAAAAATCTGATGTGGTCAGCACATAACCGACCGCATTGTGTATTGTCTAGTTAAATGAAAGTGTTACAGAATATTATAAAAATGTCTGTTAAATACTTCTTTCCAATTTTTAGGACATTAGTAAGCTTATAGTTAACATACTTAGAAAAATGTAAATTTGGCTCTTAGTAGAGTTTCGCTTTGTGCTACTCGAATTTCCTGAAATGCTCGCCAGTTAGTTTCGGTAACAACCAGAACTCAAATATCAAATTTCAAGAAATTCCATCAATTTGTTCTGTGGATATGGTGAAAAATGTAAAATCGGCCCGCAAATCAGTTCTCGAGCCCTGATCTTTCCAAAAAAGTTATATGTTCATTGCTTTAATATGAGGAATTCATATATTAAATTTCAATGAAATCGGTTGATTATTTCTCTTTATATACACAAAAATGTATATCTGGCCCGTAGTAAACGTCTAGTTGCCGATGCCTGATTTTTTTCAAAATATACGAATTTTTGCGGACGGTCGAGCTGAGCTTATATATAAAATTTCAAGTAAATCAGTTGAATATTTTCTTCAAAATGTTCAAAAATGTAAAACAGGCCCGCTAAAAAGTGCAGTTCCCGAGGCCTGATATATACCAAAAGTTGATCGATCCGTGCCATGGTGGAAACAAACTTACATATAAAATTTCATCAAAATCGGTTCAGCCGAACTTGAGATACACGCGTGCACACACAGACCGACAGACCGACAGACCGACAGACGGACAGACCGACAGACCGACAGACCGACAGATCGACAAACCGACAGACCGACAGGTTGCTAAAAATATTTTATTTACACTTCCCTACTATGGAGAAGTACGTTCCCACCGAAAACTCGATATGAAAAATTTGTTGCCATCACATAACCTACCTATTGTTTACACAATACGGTCGGTAAAAAGAAAAATACGACAACATCCCAGGCAAGCATCGATCTAATAACCTTCTGGTTATGAGACTACCACGCTTGAATTTTCCTTTGTAATTCTATATTTTATTCATATTTCGTATACTCATCGAAAACCATCATATTTTACATTATTATATATATATAGCTACTTCTTAGGTGGTAAAAAGTACGGGTACTTCTAGAAAGGCTAGAGACATGGGACAAAGGGCATTAGATAGAGTTTTGCCTCCAGGGTCCCAGAAAAATCTGACATTGGAACTTTTTAGCCCCGAAATAGCTCTATTTTAAGGTTTTCTGAAAAAATTTTTGTATAACAAAAGCACGTTTTTCTATTATACTTTTTATAATTAGAAACACAAACCAAGAAATAAATGATACGTTTTACGTTATTTTTATTATTAGAAACACAAACCGAGAAATAAATAATATTTGAAAATGCAATGATCTCACATATATTTTAATTTCGAAAAATCGAAATAAACTTAAATAAATGTCAGATTTTATAAAAGACATCAGATGTTTTGTGGCAACTGAATATTAATGCTTCATTTGTTATTGTTTTGAATATTATGTTTCGTCAGCAAGCTTTAAAAAAATATACATACATACACAATTTATGTACGTATGTATCTACCTAAAATTTTATTTTTATTGTTCGAGCGAAAACCTGTAAAAAATGCTAAATTCCAATCCATTCATATATCCATACACACATATATTCATATATACTTATATACATAATTATAATATACATAATTATGTATATTTGCATTTATAATTTTATTTATAATTTTTCCAACAACAAAATTTCAAAATTTTCGATTCTAATACATTCATATGTACATACGTTCATATGTTGGAACGAAAAATTTTAAAATCTTCAATTCTAATCCATTCATATATCCATACACACATATATTCATATATACATTCATACACATATTTTACATACATAAATTATTATTTTGTTTTTGACTAAACATTTTCTTTATGTTTAAAATTCAATCCTATATGTTTACCCGCAGTTTAAAAAAAACAGGTATCCATTCATAATTATGTATATTTGCATTTATAATTTTATTTATAATTTTTCCAACAACAAAATTTCAAAATTTTCGATCCTAATACATTCATATGTACATACGTTCATATGTTGGAACGAAAAATTTTAAAATCTTCAATTCTAATCCATTCATATATACATACACACATGTATTCATATATACATACTTACATATATTTTTACATACATAAATTATTATTTTGTTTTTGACCAAACCTTTTCTTTATTTGAGAAATTAATTTTTGTAAGTTTACCCCCATGATATAATAATTATGCGTTTAAAATTTATTTCTATATATTCTACAGTTTTGAATATTATTAAATTCATATAGAAAGCTTAAAAAAAATTACTCAGTAAGCTTTAAAAAAAATATACATACATACATATTTATGTACTTAAAATTTTTGCGAATTTTTCCAAACTATTATAAGAATATTTTTTTGGAAATTTTCTTTAAACTTTTATATAACATTTATCTGTTATATATTAAAAAAAAATAAAACACAAAATTTAAACAAAATAAAAAAAAAAATTTAAAATAATGCAAAAAAATAAAAATACGACGACATCCAGGCAAGCATTGATCCAATAACCTTCTGGCTATGAGACTACCACGCTAACCACTAGGCTACGCAGTACCTTGAATTTCGCTTAATAATTCTATATTTTATTCATATTTCGTATAACTCTTCAAAAACCATCCTATTTTACATTATATATATATAGCTACTTCTCAGGTGGTAAAAAGTACGGGTACTTCTAGAAGGGCTAGAGACATGGGACAAAGGGCATTAGGTAGAGTTTTGCCTCCAGGGTCCCAGAAAAAGCAAGTATTCCAAACGTCCGCCCTCCCCCTACACCCCCTCCAAAGATGTTTTGGTCCATTTTTTTACAAAATGGTATAACATCTTATGGGGGTAATGTTTGTATAATTTTGATGGCATATATATTGGAAATAAGTTAAATTCTATAAGTGCGAGTTATAACAAGAAAACAAAAAATTAATAATATCTACATATAGTTTTATAGCATGTACGATTACATACACATTTACTTATATACATATGTATTCTTTTTGCGATTTGCTACTAAGGTATAATCAATTATACTAAGGTACAATCGGAAAGTAATCGATACAGCATTGATATGCAATCATGTAAAAGACCTGTATGAAAATGCTTTAACAAAGTTTGGTGCCCAAAAATGCCAAAAATACACATAGACATCGTATGCAATACGTATTACCAAATATACGTTAGAATTGGTGTTAACTCATTCTACAGTCACGCGTTTTATTCGCATGTATTATAAACTTCAAATACATACGTGCATGAATTGTAGTTTATAATTAACAATAATTTATGTCTTAAAGTGTTTATTGTGAAAGGTATTTTACGATTTTATGCGACATAACTCAAAGTGAAGTTTTAAAATAAATTACTCAAAAGGTATTAGATTTCAAAGGAACTAATTATTTGTTTAATTATGTATTTTTGGGTAATTATTTCTCAGAACTTTTTTATATTAAGTTTTAAGTTTTATCTTATTATTTATCAGGAAAAAAACATATCTATATGCATATTATGGGTGTGTTTTTGAAGAAATAAAGTAAACTTAAAATATCTCAGCCACAGAATGGAACACAATTTCAAAACTATAGGCATCATACTTGCAAGGCTTGCAATGCAAGCACACACGACTAGTTATATTATATATATATAGCTACTTCTCAGGTGGTAAAAAGTACGGGTACTTCTAGAAGGGCTAGAGACATGGGACAAAAGGCATTAGGTAGAATTTTGCCTCTAGGGTACCAGAAAAATCTGACATTGGAACTTTTTAGCCCCGAAATAGCTCTATTTTAAGATTTTCTGAAAAAATTTTTGTATAACAAAAGCACGTTTTTCTTTTATACTTTTTATAATTAGAAACACAAACCAAGAAATAAATGATACGTTTTACGTTATTTTTATTATTAGAAACACAAACCGAGAAATAAATAATATTTGAAAATGCAATGATCTCACATATATTTTAATTTCGAAAAATCGAAATAAACTTAAATAAATGTCAGATTTTATAAAAGACATCAGATGTTTTGTGGCAACTGAATATTAATGCTTCATTTGTTATTGTTTTGAATATTATGTTTCGTCAGCAAGCTTTAAAAAAATATACATACATACACAATTTATGTACGTATGTATCTACCTAAAATTTTATTTTTATTGTTCGAGCGAAAACCTGTAAAAAATGCTAAATTCCAATCCATTCATATATCCATACACACATATATTCATATATACTTATATACATAATTATAATATACATAATTATGTGTATTTGCATTTATAATTTTATTTATAATTTTTCCAACAACAAAAATTCAAAATTTTCGATTCTAATACATTCATATGTACATACGTTCATATGTTGGAACGAAAAATTTTAAAATCTTCAATTCTAATCCATTCATATATCCGTACACACATATATTCATATATACATTCATACACATATTTTACATACATAAATTATTATTTTGTTTTTGACTAAACATTTTCTTTATGTTTAAAATTCAATCCTATATGTTTACCCGCAGTTAAAAAAAACAGGTACCCATTCATAATTATGTATATTTGCATTTATAATTTTATTTATAATTTTTCCAACAACAAAATTTCAAAATTTTCGATTCTAATACATTCATATGTACATACGTTCATATGTTGGAACGAAAAATTTTAAAATCTTCAATTCTAATCCATTCATATATACATACACACATATATTCATATATACATTCATACACATATTTTTACATACATAAATTATTATTTTGTTTTTGACTAAACCTTTTCTTTATTTGAGAAATTAATTTTTGTAAGTTTACCCCCATGATATAATAATTATGCGTTTAAAATTTATTTCTATTTATTCTACAGTTTTGAATATTATTAAATTCATATAGAAAGCTTAAAAAAAATTACTCAGTAAGCTTTAAAAAAAATATACATACTACATACATATTTATGTACTTAAAATTTTTGCGAATTTTTCCAAACTATTATAAGAATATTTTTTTGGAAATTTTCTTTAAACTTTTATATAACATTTATCAGTTATATATTAAAAAAAAATAAAACACAAAATTTAAACAAAATAAAAAAAAAAATTTTTAAAATAATCCAAAAAAAGAAAAATACAACATCCAGGCAAGCATTGACCCAATAACCTTCTGGCTATGAGACTACCACGCTAACCACTAGGCTACGCAGTACCTTGAATTTCCCTTAATAATTCTATATTTTATTCATATATCGTATAACTCATCAAAAACCATCATATTTTACATTATATATATATAGCTACTTCTCAGGTGGTAAAAAGTACGGGTACTTCTAGAAGGGCTAGAGACATGGGACAAAAGGCATTAGGTAGAATTTTGCCTCTAGGGTACCAGAAAAATCTGACATTGGAACTTTTTAGCCCCGAAATAGCTCTATTTTAAGATTTTCTGAAAAAATTTTTGTATAACAAAAGCACGTTTTTCTTTTATACTTTTTATAATTAGAAACACAAACCAAGAAATAAATGATACGTTTTACGTTAGTTTTATTATTAGAAACACAAACCGAGAAATAAATAATATTTGAAAATGCAATGATCTCACATATATTTTAATTTCGAAAAATCGAAATAAACTTAAATAAATGTCAGATTTTATAAAAGACATCAGATGTTTTGTGGCAACTGAATATTAATGCTTCATTTGTTATTGTTTTGAATATTATGTTTCGTCAGCAAGCTTTAAAAAAATATACATACATACACAATTTATGTACGTATGTATCTACCTAAAATTTTATTTTTATTGTTCGAGCGAAAACCTGTAAAAAATGCTAAATTCCAATCCATTCATATATCCATACACACATATATTCATATATACTTATATACATAATTATAATATACATAATTATGTATATTTGCATTTATAATTTTATTTATAATTTTTCCAACAACAAAATTTCAAAATTTTCGATTCTAATACATTCATATGTACATACGTTCATTTGTTGGAACGAAAACTTTTAAAATCTTCAATTCTAATCCATTCATATATCCATACACACATATATTCATATATACATTCATACACATATTTTACATACATAAATTATTATTTTGTTTTTGACTAAACATTTTCTTTATGTTTAAAATTCAATCCTATATGTTTACCCGCAGTTTAAAAAAAACAGGTATCCATTCATAATTATGTATATTTGCATTTATAATTTTATTTATAATTTTTCCAACAACAAAATTTCAAAATTTTCGATTCTAATACATTCATATGTACATACGTTCATATGTTGGAACGAAAAATTTTAAAATCTTCAATTCTAATCCATTCATATATACATACACACATATATTCATATATACATTCATACACATATTTTTACATACATAAATTATTATTTTGTTTTTGACTAAACCTTTTCTTTATTTGAGAAATTAATTTTTGTAAGTTTACCCCCATGATATAATAATTATGCGTTTAAAATTTATTTCTATTTATTCTACAGTTTTGAATATTATTAAATTCATATAGAAAGCTTAAAAAAAATTACTCAGTAAGCTTTAAAAAAAATATACATACTACATACATATTTATGTACTTAAAATTTTTGCGAATTTTTCCAAACTATTATAAGAATATTTTTTTGGAAATTTTCTTTAAACTTTTATATAACATTTATCAGTTATATATTAAAAAAAAATAAAACACAAAATTTAAACAAAATAAAAAAAAAAATTTTTAAAATAATCCAAAAAAAGAAAAATACAACATCCAGGCAAGCATTGATCCAATAACCTTCTGGCTATGAGACTACCACGCTAACCACTAGGCTACGCAGTACCTTGAATTTCCCTTAATAATTCTATATTTTATTCATATATCGTATAACTCATCAAAAACCATCATATTTTACATTATATATATATAGCTACTTCTCAGGTGGTAAAAAGTACGGGTACTTCTAGAATGGCTAGAGACATGGGACAAAAGGCATTAGGTAGAATTTTGCCTCTAGGGTACCAGAAAAATCTGACATTGGAACTTTTTAGCCCCGAAATAGCTCTATTTTAAGATTTTCTGAAAAAATTTTTGTATAACAAAAGCACGTTTTTCTTTTATACTTTTTATAATTAGAAACACAAACCAAGAAATAAATGATACGTTTTACGTTATTTTTATTATTAGAAACACAAACCGAGAAATAAATAATATTTGAAAATGCAATGATCTCACATATATTTTAATTTCGAAAAATCGAAATAAACTTAAATAAATGTCAGATTTTATAAAAGACATCAGATGTTTTGTGGCAACTGAATATTAATGCTTCATTTGTTATTGTTTTGAATATTATGTTTCGTCAGCAAGCTTTAAAAAAATATACATACATACACAATTTATGTACGTATGTATCTACCTAAAATTTTATTTTTATTGTTCGAGCGAAAACCTGTAAAAAATGCTAAATTCCAATCCATTCATATATCCATACACACATATATTCATATATACTTATATACATAATTATAATATACATAATTATGTATATTTGCATTTATAATTTTATTTATAATTTTTCCAACAACAAAATTTCAAAATTTTCGATTCTAATACATTCATATGTACATACGTTCATATGTTGGAACGAAAAATTTTAAAATCTTCAATTCTAATCCATTCATATATCCATACACACATATATTCATATATACATTCATACACATATTTTACATACATAAATTATTATTTTGTTTTTGACTAAACATTTTCTTTATGTTTAAAATTCAATCCTATATGTTTACCCGCAGTTTAAAAAAAACAGGTATCCATTCATAATTATGTATATTTGCATTTATAATTTTATTTATAATTTTTCCAACAACAAAATTTCAAAATTTTCGATTCTAATACATTCATATGTACATACGTTCATATGTTGGAACGAAAAATTTTAAAATCTTCAATTCTAATCCATTCATATATACATACACACATATATTCATATATACATTCATACACATATTTTTACATACATAAATTATTATTTTGTTTTTGACTAAACCTTTTCTTTATTTGAGAAATTAATTTTTGTAAGTTTACCCCCATGATATAATAATTATGCGTTTAAAATTTATTTCTATTTATTCTACAGTTTTGAATATTATTAAATTCATATAGAAAGCTTAAAAAAAATTACTCAGTAAGCTTTAAAAAAAATATACATACTACATACATATTTATGTACTTAAAATTTTTGCGAATTTTTCCAAACTATTATAAGAATATTTTTTTGGAAATTTTCTTTAAACTTTTATATAACATTTATCAGTTATATATTAAAAAAAAATAAAACACAAAATTTAAACAAAATAAAAAAAAAAATTTTTAAAATAATCCAAAAAAAGAAAAATACAACATCCAGGCAAGCATTGATCCAATAACCTTCTGGCTATGAGACTACCACGCTAACCACTAGGCTACGCAGTACCTTGAATTTCCCTTAATAATTCTATATTTTATTCATATTTCGTATAACTCTTCAAAAACCATCCTATTTTACATTATATATATATAGCTACTTCTCAGGTGGTAAAAAGTACGGGTACTTCTAGAATGGCTAGAGACATGGGACAAAAGGCATTAGGTAGAATTTTGCCTCTAGGGTCCCAGAAAAATCTGACATTGGAACTTTTTAGCCCCGAAATAGCTCTATTTTAAGATTTTCTGAAAAAATTTTTGTATAACAAAAGTACGTTTTTCTTTTATACTTTTTATAATTAGAAACACAAACCAAGAAATAAATGATACGTTTTACGTTATTTTTATTATTAGAAACACAAACCGAGAAATAAATAATATTTGAAAATGCAATGATCTCACATATATTTTAATTTCGAAAAATCGAAATAAACTTAAATAAATGTCAGATTTTATAAAAGACATCAGATGTTTTGTGGCAACTGAATATTAATGCTTCATTTGTTATTGTTTTGAATATTATGTTTCGTCAGCAAGCTTTAAAAAAATATACATACACAATTTATGTACGTATGTATCTACCTAAAATTTTATTTTTATTGTTCGAGCGAAAACCTGTAAAAAATGCTAAATTCCAATACATTCATATATCCATACACACATATATTCATATATACTTATATACATAATTATAATATACATAATTATGTATATTTGCATTTATAATTTTATTTATAATTTTTCCAACAACAAAATTTCAAAATTTTCGATTCTAATACATTCATATGTACATACGTTCATATGTTGGAACGAAAAATTTTAAAATCTTCAATTCTAATCCATTCATATATCCATACACACATATATTCATATATACATTCATACACATATTTTACATACATAAATTATTATTTTGTTTTTGACTAAACATTTTCTTTATGTTTAAAATTCAATCCTATATGTTTACCCGCAGTTTAAAATAAACAGGTATCCATTCATAATTATGTATATTTGCATTTATAATTTTATTTATAATTTTTCCAACAACAAAATTTCAAAATTTTCGATTCTAATACATTCATATGTACATACGTTCATATGTTGGAACGAAAAATTTTAAAATCTTCAATTCTAATCCATTCATATATACATACACACATATATTCATATATACATTCATACACATATTTTTACATACATTAAATTATTATTTTGTTTTTGACTAAACCTTTTCTTTATTTGAGAAATTAATTTTTGTAAGTTTACCCCCATGATATAATAATTATGCGTTTAAAATTTATTTCTATTTATTCTACAGTTTTGAATATTATTAAATTCATATAGAAAGCTTAAAAAAAATTACTCAGTAAGCTTTAAAAAAAATATACATACTACATACATATTTATGTACTTAAAATTTTTGCGAATTTTTCCAAACTATTATAAGAATATTTTTTTGGAAATTTTCTTTAAACTTTTATATAACATTTATCAGTTATATATTAAAAAAAAATAAAACACAAAATTTAAACAAAATAAAAAAAAAAATTTTTAAAATAATCCAAAAAAAGAAAAATACAACATCCAGGCAAGCATTGATCCAATAACCTTCTGGCTATGAGACTACCACGCTAACCACTAGGCTACGCAGTACCTTGAATTTCCCTTAATAATTCTATATTTTATTCATATATCGTATAACTCATCAAAAACCATCATATTTTACATTATATATATATAGCTACTTCTCAGGTGGTAAAAAGTACGGGTACTTCTAGAATGGCTAGAGACATGGGACAAAAGGCATTAGGTAGAATTTTGCCTCTAGGGTCCCAGAAAAATCTGACATTGGAACTTTTTAGCCCCGAAATAGCTCTATTTTAAGATTTTCTGAAAAAATTTTTGTATAACAAAAGTACGTTTTTCTTTTATACTTTTTATAATTAGAAACACAAACCAAGAAATAAATGATACGTTTTACGTTATTTTTATTATTAGAAACACAAACCGAGAAATAAATAATATTTGAAAATGCAATGATCTCACATATATTTTAATTTCGAAAAATCGAAATAAACTTAAATAAATGTCAGATTTTATAAAAGACATCAGATGTTTTGTGGCAACTGAATATTAATGCTTCATTTGTTATTGTTTTGAATATTATGTTTCGTCAGCAAACTTTAAAAAAATATACATACATACACAATTTATGTACGTATGTATCTACCTAAAATTTTATTTTTATTGTTCGAGCGAAAACCTGTAAAAAATGCTAAATTCCAATCCATTCATATATCCATACACACATATATTCATATATACTTATATACATAATTATAATATACATAATTATGTATATTTGCATTTATAATTTTATTTATAATTTTTCCAACAACAAAATTTCAAAATTTTCGATTCTAATACATTCATATGTACATACGTTCATATGTTGGAACGAAAAATTTTAAAATCTTCAATTCTAATCCATTCATATATACATACACACATATATTCATATATACATTCATACACATATTTTTACATACATAAATTATTATTTTGTTTTTGACTAAACCTTTTCTTTATTTGAGAAATTAATTTTTGTAAGTTTACCCCCATGATATAATAATTATGTGTTTAAAATTTATTTCTATTTATTCTACAGTTTTGAATATTATTAAATTCATATAGAAAGCTTAAAAAAAATTACTCAGTAAGCTTTAAAAAAAATATACATACTACATACATATTTATGTACTTAAAATTTTTGCGAATTTTTCCAAACTATTATAAGAATATTTTTTTGGAAATTTTCTTTAAACTTTTATATAACATTTATCAGTTATATATTAAAAAAAAATAAAACACAAAATTTAAACAAAATAAAAAAAAAAATTTTTAAAATAATCCAAAAAAAGAAAAATACAACATCCAGGCAAGCATTGATCCAATAACCTTCTGGCTATGAGACTACCACGCTAACCACTAGGCTACGCAGTACCTTGAATTTCCCTTAATAATTCTATATTTTATTCATATATCGTATAACTCATCAAAAACCATCATATTTTACATTATATATATATAGCTACTTCTCAGGTGGTAAAAAGTACGGGTACTTCTAGAATGGCTAGAGACATGGGACAAAAGGCATTAGGTAGAATTTTGCCTCTAGGGTCCCAGAAAAATCTGACATTGGAACTTTTTAGCCCCGAAATAGCTCTATTTTAAGATTTTCTGAAAAAATTTTTGTATAACAAAAGTACGTTTTTCTTTTATACTTTTTATAATTAGAAACACAAACCAAGAAATAAATGATACGTTTTACGTTATTTTTATTATTAGAAACACAAACCGAGAAATAAATAATATTTGAAAATGCAATGATCTCACATATATTTTAATTTCGAAAAATCGAAATAAACTTAAATAAATGTCAGATTTTATAAAAGACATCAGATGTTTTGTGGCAACTGAATATTAATGCTTCATTTGTTATTGTTTTGAATATTATGTTTCGTCAGCAAGCTTTAAAAAAATATACATACACAATTTATGTACGTATGTATCTACCTAAAATTTTATTTTTATTGTTCGAGCGAAAACCTGTAAAAAATGCTAAATTCCAATACATTCATATATCCATACACACATATATTCATATATACTTATATACATAATTATAATATACATAATTATGTATATTTGCATTTATAATTTTATTTATAATTTTTCCAACAACAAAATTTCAAAATTTTCGATTCTAATACATTCATATGTACATACGTTCATATGTTGGAACGAAAAATTTTAAAATCTTCAATTCTAATCCATTCATATATCCATACACACATATATTCATATATACATTCATACACATATTTTACATACATAAATTATTATTTTGTTTTTGACTAAACCTTTTCTTTATTTGAGAAATTAATTTTTGTAAGTTTACCCCCATGATATAATAATTATGCGTTTAAAATTTATTTCTATTTATTCTACAGTTTTGAATATTATTAAATTCATATAGAAAGCTTAAAAAAAATTACTCAGTAAGCTTTAAAAAAAATATACATACTACATACATATTTATGTACTTAAAATTTTTGCGAATTTTTCCAAACTATTATAAGAATATTTTTTTGGAAATTTTCTTTAAACTTTTATATAACATTTATCAGTTATATATTAAAAAAAAATAAAACACAAAATTTAAACAAAATAAAAAAAAAAATTTTTAAAATAATCCAAAAAAAGAAAAATACAACATCCAGGCAAGCATTGATCCAATAACCTTCTGGCTATGAGACTACCACGCTAACCACTAGGCTACGCAGTACCTTGAATTTCCCTTAATAATTCTATATTTTATTCATATATCGTATAACTCATCAAAAACCATCATATTTTACATTATATATATATAGCTACTTCTCAGGTGGTAAAAAGTACGGGTACTTCTAGAATGGCTAGAGACATGGGACAAAAGGCATTAGGTAGAATTTTGCCTCTAGGGTCCCAGAAAAATCTGACATTGGAACTTTTTAGCCCCGAAATAGCTCTATTTTAAGATTTTCTGAAAAAATTTTTGTATAACAAAAGTACGTTTTTCTTTTATACTTTTTATAATTAGAAACACAAACCAAGAAATAAATGATACGTTTTACGTTATTTTTATTATTAGAAACACAAACCGAGAAATAAATAATATTTGAAAATGGAATGATCTCACATATATTTTAATTTCGAAAAATCGAAATAAACTTAAATAAATGTCAGATTTTATAAAAGACATCAGATGTTTTGTGGCAACTGAATATTAATGCTTCATTTTTTATTGTTTTGAATATTATGTTTCGTCAGCAAGCTTTAAAAAAATATACATACACAATTTATGTACGTATGTATCTACCTAAAATTTTATTTTTATTGTTCGAGCGAAAACCTGTAAAAAATGCTAAATTCCAATACATTCATATATCCATACACACATATATTCATATATACTTATATACATAATTATAATATACATAATTATGTATATTTGCATTTATAATTTTATTTATAATTTTTCCAACAACAAAATTTCAAAATTTTCGATTCTAATACATTCATATGTACATACGTTCATATGTTGGAACGAAAAATTTTAAAATCTTCAATTCTAATCCATTCATATATCCATACACACATATATTCATATATACATTCATACACATATTTTACATACATAAATTATTATTTTGTTTTTGACTAAACATTTTCTTTATGTTTAAAATTCAATCCTATATGTTTACCCGCAGTTTAAAAAAAACAGGTATCCATTCATAATTATGTATATTTGCATTTATAATTTTATTTATAATTTTTCCAACAACAAAATTTCAAAATTTTCGATTCTAATACATTCATATGTACATACGTTCATATGTTGGAACGAAAAATTTTAAAATCTTCAATTCTAATCCATTCATATATCCATACACACATATATTCATATATACATTCATACACATATTTTACATACATAAATTATTATTTTGTTTTTGACTAAACATTTTCTTTATGTTTAAAATTCAATCCTATATGTTTACCCGCAGTTTAAAAAAAACAGGTATCCATTCATAATTATGTATATTTGCATTTATAATTTTATTTATAATTTTTCCAACAACAAAATTTCAAAATTTTCGATTCTAATACATTCATATGTACATACGTTCATATGTTGGAACGAAAAATTTTAAAATCTTCAATTCTAATCCATTCATATATACATACACACATATATTCATATATACATTCATACACATATTTTTACATACATAAATTATTATTTTGTTTTTGACTAAACCTTTTCTTTATTTGAGAAATTAATTTTTGTAAGTTTACCCCCATGATATAATAATTATGCGTTTAAAATTTATTTCTATTTATTCTACAGTTTTGAATATTATTAAATTCATATAGAAAGCTTAAAAAAAATTACTCAGTAAGCTTTAAAAAAAATATACATACTACATACATATTTATGTACTTAAAATTTTTGCGAATTTTTCCAAACTATTATAAGAATATTTTTTTGGAAATTTTCTTTAAACTTTTATATAACATTTATCAGTTATATATTAAAAAAAATAAAACACAAAATTTAAACAAAATAAAAAAAAAAATTTTTAAAATAATCCAAAAAAAGAAAAATACAACATCCAGGCAAGCATTGATCCAATAACCTTCTGGCTATGAGACTACCACGCTAACCACTAGGCTACGCAGTACCTTGAATTTCCCTTAATAATTCTATATTTTATTCGTATATCGTATAACTCATCAAAAACCATCATATTTTACATTATATATATATAGCTACTTCTCAGGTGGTAAAAAGTACGGGTACTTCTAGAAGGGCTAGAGACATGGGACAAAAGGCATTAGGTAGAATTTTGCCTCTAGGGTACCAGAAAAATCTGACATTGGAACTTTTTAGCCCCGAAATAGCTCTATTTTAAGATTTTCTGAAAAAATTTTTGTATAACAAAAGCACGTTTTTCTTTTATACTTTTTATAATTAGAAACACAAACCAAGAAATAAATGATACGTTTTACGTTATTTTTATTATTAGAAACACAAACCGAGAAATAAATAATATTTGAAAATGCAATGATCTCACATATATTTTAATTTCGAAAAATCGAAATAAACTTAAATAAATGTCAGATTTTATAAAAGACATCAGATGTTTTGTGGCAACTGAATATTAATGCTTCATTTGTTATTGTTTTGAATATTATGTTTCGTCAGCAAGCTTTAAAAAAATATACATACATACACAATTTATGTACGTATGTATCTACCTAAAATTTTATTTTTATTGTTCGAGCGAAAACCTGTAAAAAATGCTAAATTCCAATCCATTCATATATCCATACACACATATATTCATATATACTTATATACATAATTATAATATACATAATTATGTATATTTGCATTTATAATTTTATTTATAATTTTTCCAACAACAAAATTTCAAAATTTTCGATTCTAATACATTCATATGTACATACGTTCATATGTTGGAACGAAAAATTTTAAAATCTTCAATTCTAATCCATTCATATATCCATACACACATATATTCATATATACATTCATACACATATTTTACATACATAAATTATTATTTTGTTTTTGACTAAACATTTTCTTTATGTTTAAAATTCAATCCTATATGTTTACCCGCAGTTTAAAAAAAACAGGTATCCATTCATAATTATGTATATTTGCATTTATAATTTTATTTATAATTTTTACAACAACAAAATTTCAAAATTTTCGATTCTAATACATTCATATGTACATACGTTCATATGTTGGAACGAAAAATTTTAAAATCTTCAATTCTAATCCATTCATATATACATACACACATATATTCATATATACATTCATACACATATTTTTACATACATAAATTATTATTTTGTTTTTGACTAAACCTTTTCTTTATTTGAGAAATTAATTTTTGTAAGTTTACCCCCATGATATAATAATTATGCGTTTAAAATTTATTTCTATTTATTCTACAGTTTTAAATATTATTAAATTCATATAGAAAGCTTAAAAAAAATTACTCAGTAAGCTTTAAAAAAAATATACATACTACATACATATTTATGTACTTAAAATTTTTGCGAATTTTTCCAAACTATTATAAGAATATTTTTTTGGAAATTTTCTTTAAACTTTTATATAACATTTATCAGTTATATATTAAAAAAAAATAAAACACAAAATTTAAACAAAATAAAAAAAAAAATTTTTAAAATAATCCAAAAAAAGAAAAATACAACATCCAGGCAAGCATTGATCCAATAACCTTCTGGCTATGAGACTACCACGCTAACCACTAGGCTACGCAGTACCTTGAATTTCCCTTAATAATTCTATATTTTATTCATATATCGTATAACTCATCAAAAACCATCATATTTTACATTATATATATATAGCTACTTCTCAGGTGGTAAAAAGTACGGGTACTTCTAGAAGGGCTAGAGACATGGGACAAAAGGCATTAGGTAGAATTTTGCCTCTAGGGTACCAGAAAAATCTGACATTGGAACTTTTTAGCCCCGAAATAGCTCTATTTTAAGATTTTCTGAAAAAATTTTTGTATAACAAAAGCACGTTTTTCTTTTATACTTTTTATAATTAGAAACACAAACCAAGAAATAAATGATACGTTTTACGTTATTTTTATTATTAGAAACACAAACCGAGAAATAAATAATATTTGAAAATGCAATGATCTCACATATATTTTAATTTCGAAAAATCGAAATAAACTTAAATAAATGTCAGATTTTATAAAAGACATCAGATGTTTTGTGGCAACTGAATATTAATGCTTCATTTGTTATTGTTTTGAATATTATGTTTCGTCAGCAAGCTTTAAAAAAATATACATACATACACAATTTATGTACGTATGTATCTACCTAAAATTTTATTTTTATTGTTCGAGCGAAAACCTGTAAAAAATGCTAAATTCCAATCCATTCATATATCCATACACACATATATTCATATATACTTATATACATAATTATAATATACATAATTATGTATATTTGCATTTATAATTTTATTTATAATTTTTCCAACAACAAAATTTCAAAATTTTCGATTCTAATACATTCATATGTACATACGTTCATATGTTGGAACGAAAAATTTTAAAATCTTCAATTCTAATCCATTCATATATCCATACACACATATATTCATATATACATTCATACACATATTTTACATACATAAATTATTATTTTGTTTTTGACTAAACATTTTCTTTATGTTTAAAATTCAATCCTATATGTTTACCCGCAGTTTAAAAAAAACAGGTATCCATTCATAATTATGTATATTTGCATTTATAATTTTATTTATAATTTTTCCAACAACAAAATTTCAAAATTTTCGATTCTAATACATTCATATGTACATACGTTCATATGTTGGAACGAAAAATTTTAAAATCTTCAATTCTAATCCATTCATATATACATACACACATATATTCATATATACATTCATACACATATTTTTACATACATAAATTATTATTTTGTTTTTGACTAAACCTTTTCTTTATTTGAGAAATTAATTTTTGTAAGTTTACCCCCATGATATAATAATTATGCGTTTAAAATTTATTTCTATTTATTCTACAGTTTTAAATATTATTAAATTCATATAGAAAGCTTAAAAAAAATTACTCAGTAAGCTTTAAAAAAAATATACATACTACATACATATTTATGTACTTAAAATTTTTGCGAATTTTTCCAAACTATTATAAGAATATTTTTTTGGAAATTTTCTTTAAACTTTTATATAACATTTATCAGTTATATATTAAAAAAAAATAAAACACAAAATTTAAACAAAATAAAAAAAAAAATTTTTAAAATAATCCAAAAAAAGAAAAATACAACATCCAGGCAAGCATTGATCCAATAACCTTCTGGCTATGAGACTACCACGCTAACCACTAGGCTACGCAGTACCTTGAATTTCCCTTAATAATTCTATATTTTATTCATATATCGTATAACTCATCAAAAACCATCATATTTTACATTATATATATATAGCTACTTCTCAGGTGGTAAAAAGTACGGGTACTTCTAGAAGGGCTAGAGACATGGGACAAAAGGCATTAGGTAGAATTTTGCCTCTAGGGTACCAGAAAAATCTGACATTGGAACTTTTTAGCCCCGAAATAGCTCTATTTTAAGATTTTCTGAAAAAATTTTTGTATAACAAAAGCACGTTTTTCTTTTATACTTTTTATAATTAGAAACACAAACCAAGAAATAAATGATACGTTTTACGTTATTTTTATTATTAGAAACACAAACCGAGAAATAAATAATATTTGAAAATGCAATGATCTCACATATATTTTAATTTCGAAAAATCGAAATAAACTTAAATAAATGTCAGATTTTATAAAAGACATCAGATGTTTTGTGGCAACTGAATATTAATGCTTCATTTGTTATTGTTTTGAATATTATGTTTCGTCAGCAAGCTTTAAAAAAATATACATACATACACAATTTATGTACGTATGTATCTACCTAAAATTTTATTTTTATTGTTCGAGCGAAAACCTGTAAAAAATGCTAAATTCCAATCCATTCATATATCCATACACACATATATTCATATATACTTATATACATAATTATAATATACATAATTATGTATATTTGCATTTATAATTTTATTTATAATTTTTCCAACAACAAAATTTCAAAATTTTCGATTCTAATACATTCATATGTACATACGTTCATATGTTGGAACGAAAAATTTTAAAATCTTCAATTCTAATCCATTCATATATCCATACACACATATATTCATATATACATTCATACACATATTTTACATACATAAATTATTATTTTGTTTTTGACTAAACATTTTCTTTATGTTTAAAATTCAATCCTATATGTTTACCCGCAGTTTAAAAAAAACAGGTATCCATTCATAATTATGTATATTTGCATTTATAATTTTATTTATAATTTTTCCAACAGCAAAATTTCAAAATTTTCGATTCTAATACATTCATATGTACATACGTTCATATGTTGGAACGAAAAATTTTAAAATCTTCAATTCTAATCCATTCATATATACATACACACATATATTCATATATACATTCATACACATATTTTTACATACATAAATTATTATTTTGTTTTTGACTAAACCTTTTCTTTATTTGAGAAATTAATTTTTGTAAGTTTACCCCCATGATATAATAATTATGCGTTTAAAATTTATTTCTATTTATTCTACAGTTTTAAATATTATTAAATTCATATAGAAAGCTTAAAAAAAATTACTCAGTAAGCTTTAAAAAAAATATACATACTACATACATATTTATGTACTTAAAATTTTTGCGAATTTTTCCAAACTATTATAAGAATATTTTTTTGGAAATTTTCTTTAAACTTTTATATAACATTTATCAGTTATATATTAAAAAAAAATAAAACACAAAATTTAAACAAAATAAAAAAAAAAATTTTTAAAATAATCCAAAAAAAGAAAAATACAACATCCAGGCAAGCATTGATCCAATAACCTTCTGGCTATGAGACTACCACGCTAACCACTAGGCTACGCAGTACCTTGAATTTCCCTTAATAATTCTATATTTTATTCATATATCGTATAACTCATCAAAAACCATCATATTTTACATTATATATATATAGCTACTTCTCAGGTGGTAAAAAGTACGGGTACTTCTAGAAGGGCTAGAGACATGGGACAAAAGGCATTAGGTAGAGTTTTGCCTCTAGGGTCCCAGAAAAATCTGACATTGGAACTTTTTAGCCCCGAAATAGCTCTATTTTAAGATTTTCTGAAAAAATTTTTGTATAACAAAAGCACGTTTTTCTTTTATACTTTTTATAATTAGAAACACAAACCACGAAATAAATGATACGTTTTACGTTATTTTTATTATTAGAAACACAAACCGAGAAATAAATAATATTTGAAAATATAATGATCTCACATATTTTTGTTGCGGATAAACGAATTAATTTTAACGTAAATAAATGTCAGCTTTTATCAGACATCAGATGTTTTGTGACATCTGAATATTAATATTTCATTTGTTATTGTTTTGAACATTACGTTTCGTCAGCAAGCTTTAAAAAAATATATGTACATACAGAATATATGTATGTACGTATGTAGTTAGAATTTTATTTTTATTGTTCCAAACGGAAAACTGTAAAATGCTAAATTTTAATACATTTATATATACATACATATATTTGAATAAAATTATTATTTTGTTTTTGCCTAAACCTTTTCTTTATTTAAAAAAATTACATTCATATGTACATTTATATATTTGAATACAATTATTATTTTATTTTAACCTAAACCTTTTCTTTATTTGAGAAATTTATTTCTATATGTTCACCCGCAGTTTTAAAAAAACTAGGTATACATTCATAATAACGTGTGTTTGTGTTAATAATTTTATTTCTAATTTTTCCAACAGCAAAATTTCAAAATTTTCGATTCTAATACATTCATATGTACATACGTTCATATGTTGGAACGAAAAATTTTAAAATCTTCAATTCTAATCCATTCATATATACATACACACATGTATTCATATATACAAACATACATATATTTTTACATACATAAATTATTATTTTGTTTTTGTTTCTTTTTTAATTTTCGATTCTAATAGATTCATATGTACATACGTTCATATGTTGGAACGAAAAATTTCAAAATCTTCAATTCTAATCCATTCATATATACATACACACATATATTCATACATACATACATACATATATATGAATAAAATTATTATTATGTTTTTGACTAAACCTTTTCTTTATTTGAAAAATTAATTTTTGTATGTTTACTCCCATGATTTAATAATTATGCGTTTAAAATTTATTTCTATATATTCTACAGTTTTGAATATTATTAAATTCATATAGAAAGCTTAAAAAAAATTACTCAGGAAGCTTTAAAAAAAATATACATACATACATATTTATGTACTTAAAATTTTTGCGAATTTTTCCAAACTATTATAAGAATATTTTTTTGGAAATTTTCTTTAAACTTTTATATAACATTTATCTGTTATATATTAAAAAAAAATAAAATACAAAATTTAAACAAAATAAAAAAAAAAAATTTTTAAAATAATCCAAAAAAAGAAAAATACAACATCCAGGCAAGCATTGATCCAATAACCTTCTGGCTATGAGACCACCACGCTAACCACTAGGCTACGCAGTACATTGAATTTCTGTTATTAATTCTATATTTTATTCATATTTCGTATAACTCTTCAAAAACCATCCTATTTTACATTATATATATATAGCTACTTCTCAGGTGGTAAAAAGTACGGGTACTTCTAGAAGGGCTAGAGACATGGGACAAAAGGCATTAGGTAGAGTTTTGCCTCTAGGGTCCCAGAAAAATCTGACATTGGAACTTTTTAGCCCCGAAATAGCTCTATTTTAAGATTTTCTGAAAAAATTTTTGTATAACAAAAGCACGTTTTTCTTTTATACTTTTTATAATTAGAAACACAAACCACGAAATAAATGATACGTTTTACGTTATTTTTATTATTAGAAACACAAACCGAGAAATAAATAATATTTGAAAATATAATGATCTCACATATTTTTGTTGCGGATAAACGAATTAATTTTAACGTAAATAAATGTCAGCTTTTATCAGACATCAGATGTTTTGTGACATCTGAATATTAATATTTCATTTGTTATTGTTTTGAACATTACGTTTCGTCAGCAAGCTTTAAAAAAATATATGTACATACAGAATATATGTATGTACGTATGTAGTTAGAATTTTATTTTTATTGTTCCAAACGGAAAACTGTAAAATGCTAAATTTTAATACATTTATATATACATACATATATTTGAATAAAATTATTATTTTGTTTTTGCCTAAACCTTTTCTTTATTTAAAAAAATTACATTCATATGTACATTTATATATTTGAATACAATTATTATTTTATTTTAACCTAAACCTTTTCTTTATTTGAGAAATTTATTTCTATATGTTCACCCGCAGTTTTAAAAAAACTAGGTATACATTCATAATAACGTGTGTTTGTGTTAATAATTTTATTTCTAATTTTTCCAACAGCAAAATTTCAAAATTTTCGATTCTAATACATTCATATGTACATACGTTCATATGTTGGAACGAAAAATTTTAAAATCTTCAATTCTAATCCATTCATATATACATACACACATGTATTCATATATACAAACATACATATATTTTTACATACATAAATTATTATTTTGTTTTTGTTTCTTTTTTAATTTTCGATTCTAATAGATTCATATGTACATACGTTCATATGTTGGAACGAAAAATTTCAAAATCTTCAATTCTAATCCATTCATATATACATACACACATATATTCATACATACATACATACATATATATGAATAAAATTATTATTATGTTTTTGACTAAACCTTTTCTTTATTTGAAAAATTAATTTTTGTATGTTTACTCCCATGATTTAATAATTATGCGTTTAAAATTTATTTCTATATATTCTACAGTTTTGAATATTATTAAATTCATATAGAAAGCTTAAAAAAAATTACTCAGGAAGCTTTAAAAAAAATATACATACATACATATTTATGTACTTAAAATTTTTGCGAATTTTTCCAAACTATTATAAGAATATTTTTTTGGAAATTTTCTTTAAACTTTTATATAACATTTATCTGTTATATATTAAAAAAAAATAAAATACAAAATTTAAACAAAATAAAAAAAAAAAATTTTTAAAATAATCCAAAAAAAGAAAAATACAACATCCAGGCAAGCATTGATCCAATAACCTTCTGGCTATGAGACCACCACGCTAACCACTAGGCTACGCAGTACATTGAATTTCTCTTATTAATTCTATATTTTATTCATATTTCGTATAACTCTTCAAAAACCATCCTATTTTACATTATATATATATAGCTACTTCTCAGGTGGTAAAAAGTACGGGTACTTCTAGAAGGGCTAGAGACATGGAACAAAAGGCATTAGATAGAGTTTTGCCTCCAGGGTCCCAGAAAAATCTGACATTGGAACTTTTTAGCCCCGAAATAGCTCTATTTTAAGATTTTCTGAAAAAATTTTTGTATAACAAAAGCACGTTTTTCTTTTATACTTTTTATAATTAGAAACACAAACCAAGAAATAAATGATACGTTTTACGTTATTTTTATTATTAAAAACACAAACCGAGAAATAAATAATATTTGAAAATATAATGATCTCACATATTTTTGTTGCGGATAAACGAATTAATCTTAACGTAAATAAATGTCAGCTTTTATCAGACATCAGATGTTTTGTGACATCTGAATATTAATATTTCATTTGTTATTGTTTTGAACATTACGTTTCGTCAGCAAGCTTTAAAAAAATATATGTACATACAGAATATATGTATGTACGTATGTAGTTAGAATTTTATTTTTATTGTTCCAAACGGAAAACTGTAAAATGCTAAATTTTAATACATTTATATATACATACATATATTTGAATAAAATTATTATTTTGTTTTTGCCTAAACCTTTTCTTTATTTAAAAAAATTACATTCATATGTACATATATATATTTGAATACAATTATTATTTTATTTTAACCTAAACCTTTTCTTTATTTGAGAAATTTATTTCTATATGTTCACCCGCAGTTTTAAAAAAACTAGGTATACATTTATAATAACGTGTGTTTGTGTTAATAATTTTATTTCTAATTTTTCCAACAGCAAAATTTCAAAATTTTCGATTCTAATACATTCATATGTACATACGTTCATATGTTGGAACGAAAAATTTTAAAATCTTCAATTCTAATCCATTCATATATACATACATACACACATGTATTCATATATACATACATACATATATTTTTACATACATAAATTATTATTTTGTTTTTGTTTCTTTTTTAATTTTCGATTCTAATACATTCATATGTACATACGTTCATATGTTGGAACGAAAAATTTTAAAATCTTCAATTCTAATCCATTCATATATACATACACACATATATTCATATATACATTCATAGAAAGCTTAAAAAAAATTCCTCAGTAAGCTTTAAAAAAAATATACATACTACATACATATTTATGTACTTAAAATTTTTGCGAATTTTTCCAAACTATTATAAGAATATTTTTTTGGAAATTTTCTTTAAACTTTTATATAACATTTATCAGTTATATATTAAAAAAAAATAAAACACAAAATTTAAACAAAATAAAAAAAAAAATTTTAAAATAATCCAAAAAAAGAAAAATACAACATCCAGGCAAGCATTGATCCAATAACCTTCTGGCTATGAGACTACCACTCTAACCACTAGGCTACGCAGTACCTTGAATTTCCCTTAATAATTCTATATTTTATTCATATATCGTATAACTCTTCAAAAACCATCCTATTTTACATTATATATATATAGCTACTTCTCAGGTGGTAAAAAGTACGGGTACTTCTAGAAGGGCTAGAGACATGGAACAAAAGGCATTAGATAGAGTTTTGCCTCCAGGGTCCCAGAAAAATCTGACATTGGAACTTTTTAGCCCCGAAATAGCTCTATTTTAAGATTTTCTGAAAAAATTTTTGTATAACAAAAGCACGTTTTTCTTTTATACTTTTTATAATTAGAAACACAAACCAAGAAATAAATGATACGTTTTACGTTATTTTTATTATTAAAAACACAAACCGAGAAATAAATAATATTTGAAAATATAATGATCTCACATATTTTTGTTGCGGATAAACGAATTAATCTTAACGTAAATAAATGTCAGCTTTTATCAGACATCAGATGTTTTGTGACATCTGAATATTAATATTTCATTTGTTATTGTTTTGAACATTACGTTTCGTCAGCAAGCTTTAAAAAAATATATGTACATACAGAATATATGTATGTACGTATGTAGTTAGAATTTTATTTTTATTGTTCCAAACGGAAAACTGTAAAATGCTAAATTTTAATACATTTATATATACATACATATATTTGAATAAAATTATTATTTTGTTTTTGCCTAAACCTTTTCTTTATTTAAAAAAATTACATTCATATGTACATATATATATTTGAATACAATTATTATTTTATTTTAACCTAAACCTTTTCTTTATTTGAGAAATTTATTTCTATATGTTCACCCGCAGTTTTAAAAAAACTAGGTATACATTTATAATAACGTGTGTTTGTGTTAATAATTTTATTTCTAATTTTTCCAACAGCAAAATTTCAAAATTTTCGATTCTAATACATTCATATGTACATACGTTCATATGTTGGAACGAAAAATTTTAAAATCTTCAATTCTAATCCATTCATATATACATACATACACACATGTATTCATATATACATACATACATATATTTTTACATACATAAATTATTATTTTGTTTTTGTTTCTTTTTTAATTTTCGATTCTAATACATTCATATGTACATACGTTCATATGTTGGAACGAAAAATTTTAAAATCTTCAATTCTAATCCATTCATATATACATACACACATATATTCATATATACATTCATAGAAAGCTTAAAAAAAATTCCTCAGTAAGCTTTAAAAAAAATATACATACTACATACATATTTATGTACTTAAAATTTTTGCGAATTTTTCCAAACTATTATAAGAATATTTTTTTGGAAATTTTCTTTAAACTTTTATATAACATTTATCAGTTATATATTAAAAAAAAATAAAACACAAAATTTAAACAAAATAAAAAAAAAAATTTTAAAATAATCCAAAAAAAGAAAAATACAACATCCAGGCAAGCATTGATCCAATAACCTTCTGGCTATGAGACTACCACTCTAACCACTAGGCTACGCAGTACCTTGAATTTCCCTTAATAATTCTATATTTTATTCATATATCGTATAACTCTTCAAAAACCATCCTATTTTACATTATATATATATAGCTACTTCTCAGGTGGTAAAAAGTACGGGTACTTCTAGAAGGGCTAGAGACATGGAACAAAAGGCATTAGATAGAGTTTTGCCTCCAGGGTCCCAGAAAAATCTGACATTGGAACTTTTTAGCCCCGAAATAGCTCTATTTTAAGATTTTCTGAAAAAATTTTTGTATAACAAAAGCACGTTTTTCTTTTATACTTTTTATAATTAGAAACACAAACCAAGAAATAAATGATACGTTTTACGTTATTTTTATTATTAAAAACACAAACCGAGAAATAAATAATATTTGAAAATATAATGATCTCACATATTTTTGTTGCGGATAAACGAATTAATCTTAACGTAAATAAATGTCAGCTTTTATCAGACATCAGATGTTTTGTGACATCTGAATATTAATATTTCATTTGTTATTGTTTTGAACATTACGTTTCGTCAGCAAGCTTTAAAAAAATATATGTACATACAGAATATATGTATGTACGTATGTAGTTAGAATTTTATTTTTATTGTTCCAAACGGAAAACTGTAAAATGCTAAATTTTAATACATTTATATATACATACATATATTTGAATAAAATTATTATTTTGTTTTTGCCTAAACCTTTTCTTTATTTAAAAAAATTACATTCATATGTACATATATATATTTGAATACAATTATTATTTTATTTTAACCTAAACCTTTTCTTTATTTGAGAAATCTATTTCTATATGTTCACCCGCAGTTTTAAAAAAACTAGGTATACATTTATAATAACGTGTGTTTGTGTTAATAATTTTATTTCTAATTTTTCCAACAGCAAAATTTCAAAATTTTCGATTCTAATACATTCATATGTACATACGTTCATATGTTGGAACGAAAAATTTTAAAATCTTCAATTCTAATCCATTCATATATACATACATACACACATGTATTCATATATACATACATACATATATTTTTACATACATAAATTATTATTTTGTTTTTGTTTCTTTTTTAATTTTCGATTCTAATACATTCATATGTACATACGTTCATATGTTGGAACGAAAAATTTTAAAATCTTCAATTCTAATCCATTCATATATACATACACACATATATTCATATATACATTCATAGAAAGCTTAAAAAAAATTCCTCAGTAAGCTTTAAAAAAAATATACATACTACATACATATTTATGTACTTAAAATTTTTGCGAATTTTTCCAAACTATTATAAGAATATTTTTTTGGAAATTTTCTTTAAACTTTTATATAACATTTATCAGTTATATATTAAAAAAAAATAAAACACAAAATTTAAACAAAATAAAAAAAAAAATTTTAAAATAATCCAAAAAAAGAAAAATACAACATCCAGGCAAGCATTGATCCAATAACCTTCTGGCTATGAGACTACCACTCTAACCACTAGGCTACGCAGTACCTTGAATTTCCCTTAATAATTCTATATTTTATTCATATATCGTATAACTCTTCAAAAACCATCCTATTTTACATTATATATATATAGCTACTTCTCAGGTGGTAAAAAGTACGGGTACTTCTAGAAGGGCTAGAGACATGGAACAAAAGGCATTAGATAGAGTTTTGCCTCCAGGGTCCCAGAAAAATCTGACATTGGAACTTTTTAGCCCCGAAATAGCTCTATTTTAAGATTTTCTGAAAAAATTTTTGTATAACAAAAGCACGTTTTTCTTTTATACTTTTTATAATTAGAAACACAAACCAAGAAATAAATGATACGTTTTACGTTATTTTTATTATTAAAAACACAAACCGAGAAATAAATAATATTTGAAAATATAATGATCTCACATATTTTTGTTGCGGATAAACGAATTAATCTTAACGTAAATAAATGTCAGCTTTTATCAGACATCAGATGTTTTGTGACATCTGAATATTAATATTTCATTTGTTATTGTTTTGAACATTACGTTTCGTCAGCAAGCTTTAAAAAAATATATGTACATACAGAATATATGTATGTACGTATGTAGTTAGAATTTTATTTTTATTGTTCCAAACGGAAAACTGTAAAATGCTAAATTTTAATACATTTATATATACATACATATATTTGAATAAAATTATTATTTTGTTTTTGCCTAAACCTTTTCTTTATTTAAAAAAATTACATTCATATGTACATATATATATTTGAATACAATTATTATTTTATTTTAACCTAAACCTTTTCTTTATTTGAGAAATTTATTTCTATATGTTCACCCGCAGTTTTAAAAAAACTAGGTATACATTTATAATAACGTGTGTTTGTGTTAATAATTTTATTTCTAATTTTTCCAACAGCAAAATTTCAAAATTTTCGATTCTAATACATTCATATGTACATACGTTCATATGTTGGAACGAAAAATTTTAAAATCTTCAATTCTAATCCATTCATATATACATACATACACACATGTATTCATATATACATACATACATATATTTTTACATACATAAATTATTATTTTGTTTTTGTTTCTTTTTTAATTTTCGATTCTAATACATTCATATGTACATACGTTCATATGTTGGAACGAAAAATTTTAAAATCTTCAATTCTAATCCATTCATATATACATACACACATATATTCATATATACATTCATAGAAAGCTTAAAAAAAATTCCTCAGTAAGCTTTAAAAAAAATATACATACTACATACATATTTATGTACTTAAAATTTTTGCGAATTTTTCCAAACTATTATAAGAATATTTTTTTGGAAATTTTCTTTAAACTTTTATATAACATTTATCAGTTATATATTAAAAAAAAATAAAACACAAAATTTAAACAAAATAAAAAAAAAAATTTTAAAATAATCCAAAAAAAGAAAAATACAACATCCAGGCAAGCATTGATCCAATAACCTTCTGGCTATGAGACTACCACTCTAACCACTAGGCTACGCAGTACCTTGAATTTCCCTTAATAATTCTATATTTTATTCATATATCGTATAACTCTTCAAAAACCATCCTATTTTACATTATATATATATAGCTACTTCTCAGGTGGTAAAAAGTACGGGTACTTCTAGAAGGGCTAGAGACATGGAACAAAAGGCATTAGATAGAGTTTTGCCTCCAGGGTCCCAGAAAAATCTGACATTGGAACTTTTTAGCCCCGAAATAGCTCTATTTTAAGATTTTCTGAAAAAATTTTTGTATAACAAAAGCACGTTTTTCTTTTATACTTTTTATAATTAGAAACACAAACCAAGAAATAAATGATACGTTTTACGTTATTTTTATTATTAAAAACACAAACCGAGAAATAAATAATATTTGAAAATATAATGATCTCACATATTTTTGTTGCGGATAAACGAATTAATCTTAACGTAAATAAATGTCAGCTTTTATCAGACATCAGATGTTTTGTGACATCTGAATATTAATATTTCATTTGTTATTGTTTTGAACATTACGTTTCGTCAGCAAGCTTTAAAAAAATATATGTACATACAGAATATATGTATGTACGTATGTAGTTAGAATTTTATTTTTATTGTTCCAAACGGAAAACTGTAAAATGCTAAATTTTAATACATTTATATATACATACATATATTTGAATAAAATTATTATTTTGTTTTTGCCTAAACCTTTTCTTTATTTAAAAAAATTACATTCATATGTATATATATATATTTGAATACAATTATTATTTTATTTTAACCTAAACCTTTTCTTTATTTGAGAAATTTATTTCTATATGTTCACCCGCAGTTTTAAAAAAACTAGGTATACATTTATAATAACGTGTGTTTGTGTTAATAATTTTATTTCTAATTTTTCCAACAGCAAAATTTCAAAATTTTCGATTCTAATACATTCATATGTACATACGTTCATATGTTGGAACGAAAAATTTTAAAATCTTCAATTCTAATCCATTCATATATACATACATACACACATGTATTCATATATACATACATACATATATTTTTACATACATAAATTATTATTTTGTTTTTGTTTCTTTTTTAATTTTCGATTCTAATACATTCATATGTACATACGTTCATATGTTGGAACGAAAAATTTTAAAATCTTCAATTCTAATCCATTCATATATACATACACACATATATTCATATATACATTCATAGAAAGCTTAAAAAAAATTCCTCAGTAAGCTTTAAAAAAAATATACATACTACATACATATTTATGTACTTAAAATTTTTGCGAATTTTTCCAAACTATTATAAGAATATTTTTTTGGAAATTTTCTTTAAACTTTTATATAACATTTATCAGTTATATATTAAAAAAAAATAAAACACAAAATTTAAACAAAATAAAAAAAAAAATTTTAAAATAATCCAAAAAAAGAAAAATACAACATCCAGGCAAGCATTGATCCAATAACCTTCTGGCTATGAGACTACCACTCTAACCACTAGGCTACGCAGTACCTTGAATTTCCCTTAATAATTCTATATTTTATTCATATATCGTATAACTCTTCAAAAACCATCCTATTTTACATTATATATATATAGCTACTTCTCAGGTGGTAAAAAGTACGGGTACTTCTAGAAGGGCTAGAGACATGGAACAAAAGGCATTAGATAGAGTTTTGCCTCCAGGGTCCCAGAAAAATCTGACATTGGAACTTTTTAGCCCCGAAATAGCTCTATTTTAAGATTTTCTGAAAAAATTTTTGTATAACAAAAGCACGTTTTTCTTTTATACTTTTTATAATTAGAAACACAAACCAAGAAATAAATGATACGTTTTACGTTATTTTTATTATTAAAAACACAAACCGAGAAATAAATAATATTTGAAAATATAATGATCTCACATATTTTTGTTGCGGATAAACGAATTAATCTTAACGTAAATAAATGTCAGCTTTTATCAGACATCAGATGTTTTGTGACATCTGAATATTAATATTTCATTTGTTATTGTTTTGAACATTACGTTTCGTCAGCAAGCTTTAAAAAAATATATGTACATACAGAATATATGTATGTACGTATGTAGTTAGAATTTTATTTTTATTGTTCCAAACGGAAAACTGTAAAATGCTAAATTTTAATACATTTATATATACATACATATATTTGAATAAAATTATTATTTTGTTTTTGCCTAAACCTTTTCTTTATTTAAAAAAATTACATTCATATGTATATATATATATTTGAATACAATTATTATTTTATTTTAACCTAAACCTTTTCTTTATTTGAGAAATTTATTTCTATATGTTCACCCGCAGTTTTAAAAAAACTAGGTATACATTTATAATAACGTGTGTTTGTGTTAATAATTTTATTTCTAATTTTTCCAACAGCAAAATTTCAAAATTTTCGATTCTAATACATTCATATGTACATACGTTCATATGTTGGAACGAAAAATTTTAAAATCTTCAATTCTAATCCATTCATATATACATACATACACACATGTATTCATATATACATACATACATATATTTTTACATACATAAATTATTATTTTGTTTTTGTTTCTTTTTTAATTTTCGATTCTAATACATTCATATGTACATACGTTCATATGTTGGAACGAAAAATTTTAAAATCTTCAATTCTAATCCATTCATATATACATACACACATATATTCATATATACATTCATAGAAAGCTTAAAAAAAATTCCTCAGTAAGCTTTAAAAAAAATATACATACTACATACATATTTATGTACTTAAAATTTTTGCGAATTTTTCCAAACTATTATAAGAATATTTTTTTGGAAATTTTCTTTAAACTTTTATATAACATTTATCAGTTATATATTAAAAAAAAATAAAACACAAAATTTAAACAAAATAAAAAAAAAAATTTTAAAATAATCCAAAAAAAGAAAAATACAACATCCAGGCAAGCATTGATCCAATAACCTTCTGGCTATGAGACTACCACTCTAACCACTAGGCTACGCAGTACCTTGAATTTCCCTTAATAATTCTATATTTTATTCATATATCGTATAACTCTTCAAAAACCATCCTATTTTACATTATATATATATAGCTACTTCTCAGGTGGTAAAAAGTACGGGTACTTCTAGAAGGGCTAGAGACATGGAACAAAAGGCATTAGATAGAGTTTTGCCTCCAGGGTCCCAGAAAAATCTGACATTGGAACTTTTTAGCCCCGAAATAGCTCTATTTTAAGATTTTCTGAAAAAATTTTTGTATAACAAAAGCACGTTTTTCTTTTATACTTTTTATAATTAGAAACACAAACCAAGAAATAAATGATACGTTTTACGTTATTTTTATTATTAAAAACACAAACCGAGAAATAAATAATATTTGAAAATATAATGATCTCACATATTTTTGTTGCGGATAAACGAATTAATCTTAACGTAAATAAATGTCAGCTTTTATCAGACATCAGATGTTTTGTGACATCTGAATATTAATATTTCATTTGTTATTGTTTTGAACATTACGTTTCGTCAGCAAGCTTTAAAAAAATATATGTACATACAGAATATATGTATGTACGTATGTAGTTAGAATTTTATTTTTATTGTTCCAAACGGAAAACTGTAAAATGCTAAATTTTAATACATTTATATATACATACATATATTTGAATAAAATTATTATTTTGTTTTTGCCTAAACCTTTTCTTTATTTAAAAAAATTACATTCATATGTACATATATATATTTGAATACAATTATTATTTTATTTTAACCTAAACCTTTTCTTTATTTGAGAAATTTATTTCTATATGTTCACCCGCAGTTTTAAAAAAACTAGGTATACATTTATAATAACGTGTGTTTGTGTTAATAATTTTATTTCTAATTTTTCCAACAGCAAAATTTCAAAATTTTCGATTCTAATACATTCATATGTACATACGTTCATATGTTGGAACGAAAAATTTTAAAATCTTCAATTCTAATCCATTCATATATACATACATACACACATGTATTCATATATACATACATACATATATTTTTACATACATAAATTATTATTTTGTTTTTGTTTCTTTTTTAATTTTCGATTCTAATACATTCATATGTACATACGTTCATATGTTGGAACGAAAAATTTTAAAATCTTCAATTCTAATCCATTCATATATACATACACACATATATTCATATATACATTCATAGAAAGCTTAAAAAAAATTCCTCAGTAAGCTTTAAAAAAAATATACATACTACATACATATTTATGTACTTAAAATTTTTGCGAATTTTTCCAAACTATTATAAGAATATTTTTTTGGAAATTTTCTTTAAACTTTTATATAACATTTATCAGTTATATATTAAAAAAAAATAAAACACAAAATTTAAACAAAATAAAAAAAAAAATTTTAAAATAATCCAAAAAAAGAAAAATACAACATCCAGGCAAGCATTGATCCAATAACCTTCTGGCTATGAGACTACCACTCTAACCACTAGGCTACGCAGTACCTTG